>NC_134268.1:841592-1019092 GCF_031893055.1 Leptodactylus fuscus | reverse complement strand
ATCTGTCTTCTTGTTATTCACTGATTTTTTGATTACTTTTTTTAATTATCTCATTAGGTTACTTTGCCATGAGTTTACAGTATTTTCTTATACTTTATTTCTTGACTGCCGTTTTATTTACCCTTTTCAACCTTAGATCACATCTGATGAAGGTCTGAAGGAACGAAACGTTAATTACCTTTAATCTAGGGGCTACTTTATTCATATGGGCTTGTCAACGTTCATGGCATTATCACTGTTATCACTTATCATTGTAAGTGTGTGCAGCAGCAGCAGCAGCATCTATTTTCTATTGTTCTTGGGTTGGAGGACCCCATTTCTGCTAGCACCATAATCTATCTTTAGAGTGTGCGGTACTATTACTGATTATTGTGCTGTGACTGTAACGAGCGGCACCGGTGCGCTCATCACATGACCGAGGACTGTAAGTCACATGACCATGGTCAGCGTTTTATCCTCTAGAAGTAACAGAATGAGAGACAGCAAGCCGAAATCTAGAAAACCGCGAGGAATTGATACAGAAAGTATTGTATTATAAAGTATTTTTATTGTACATTTGTTTGTCAATATTGGTCTGAAAGTGGCCGACCCCTTTAAGTGCTCCCTACAGAATTTCTGTCCTGAATAGTGCGTCTCTACTCAAAAAGTTTGGGAAACACTGCTCTACACTATATACTCTATACACTATATATATATATATATATATATATATATGCGCTACACTATATACTATAGATAAGATAATCCTGTAATAGTCGCCCAGTGCGGATACTCAGTATGTTACAGCAGCCTAGTAATACAGATACAGGATAATACACAGGAATATATTACAGGACACACATACTGAGGAGAGAAGATATACTAGGAGTCCAGAGCAGCTAAGGAGGAGGAGAAGGAAGACGTCATAGTCATTAGTTCTCTGTGCGGAGTGTCTTCGCTTGGTCTGATGTAGATTATACAGCCTGGTCGTGGTTGGAAGGAAGGACCTGCGATAGCTCCTTCTCACACTTGGGGTGAAGCAGACGGTCACTTACAGTGCTGCCAAGTCCCATCAGGGTCCCATACATGGGGTGGGATTTGTTCTCCCGCATGGAGGTCACCACGGACAGTGTCCTTCTGTCACCCACCACCTGTACTGGGTCCAAGGGGCTCCCCAGGGCAGAGCTGGCCCTCCTGATCAGCCTGTCAAGTCTATTTCTGTCCCTGGCTGGTATACAGCGCCCCCAGCAGGCCACACCGAAAAAGATGGCTGAGGCAACCACAGAGTTGAAGAAGGCCCTAAGAAGTGTCCCCTGGACTCCGAAGGCCCTAAGAAGTGTCCCCTGGACTCCGAAGGCCCTAAGAAGTGTCCCCTGGACTCCAAAGGCCCTAAGAAGTGTCCCCTGGACTCCAAAGGCCCTAAGAAGTGTCCCCTGGACTCCGAAGGCCCTAAGAAGTGTCCCCTGGACTCCGAAGGCCCTAAGAAGTGACCCCTGGACTCCGAAGGCCCTAAGAAGTGTCCCCTGGACCCCCGGCCCTAAGAAGTGACCCCTGGACTCCGAAGGCCCTAAGAAGTGTCCCCTGGACCCCCGGCCCTCAGCCTCCTGAGCAGGTAGAGTCTGCTGTGGCCCTTTCTGTGCAGCGCCTCCAGGTGATCAGCCCAGTCTAGTTTATTGCTGAGGAGCGCGCCCAGATACTTATAGGTCCTGACTATCTCAATGCATTATACACTATATATATATATATATTCTACAGTATATACTCCACAATATATATATATACTTTACACTATATACTCTATACACACACACATATATATATACACACACACTCTACACTATATACTATATATATACTGTACTCCTGTCCTCACCTCCCCATTGGCTCCGCCCACACTGCGGTATTTGCAGGGACTGATCATTATCTGATGAGATTTGCACCTTCAGGCAATCAGATCTATTCTGATAGTCACCTGGATGTGATCTCACCTTATGTTGCACCATCTTTAAAGGGACAGGTGCACACGGGAACACATACTACAGCCCCAGGTCCCCCAGATTCTGCTCCAGGTCACCCCACACATGTGACCCCCAGACTGGCCATCTATCCTCCTCCTACCTTGACATGAATTAAGTGTGAATTACAATAGAGAGAACAGTAGGACGACTCCCCACAGACAGAGAGCGGCTGCAGGTGCGGATAGTTCTGCAGGGTCAGGGGGCAGTTACTTTTGCACAGGGGTGTGAGGGGCGCAGTCATCACTCTCAGCCTCTCTCTCTAATTCCACAAGACCTGATCAGGGACTGCTCAGTGTGACAAAGAGGCGAGAACAGATCTGGGAGCGGGGGAATACATTTGCAAAGCGCTTCTATGTAGAGAAACCAGAAATGAGGAACCTCCACTTAGTGATGATAACACTGTATCACATGAAGGGGTCAGGGGTCTCCACCAGAGGGGAGTGAGGGGCTAAAAATACCAAGAGACAATGTGTGTGACACCCGGTTCTACCAGAATGACCAGATCTGTCTGTATGGACAGACCCTGTACACACTGGGCGACTACCTAATCCAGTCTAATGGCTACAAGTACCAGAAGGACTTGTACTGGATGACAGATCTGCTGCAAGTCAGGGGTGTAGGTATAGGAGGGGTAGAGGTCAGGGGTGTAGATATAGGAGGTGTAGGGCTCAGGGGTGTTGGTATAGGAGATGTAGGGGTCAGGGGTGTAGATATAGGAGGGGTAGAGGTCAGGGGTGTAGATATAGGAGGGGTAGAGGTCAGGGGTGTAGATATAGGAGGTGTAGGGGTCAGGGGTGTAGATATAGGAGGTGTAGAGGTCAGGGGTGTAGATATAGGAGGGGTAGAGGTCAGGGGTGTAGATACAGGAGGTGTAGAGGTCAGGGGTGTAGATATAGGAGGGGTAGAGGTCAGGGGTGTAGATATAGGAAGGGTAGAGGTCAGGGGTGTAGGTATAGGAGATGTAGGGGTCAGGGGCGTAGGTATAGGAGGGGTAGAGGTCAGGGGTGTAGATATAGGAGGTGTAGAGGTCAGGGGTGTAGATACAGAAGGTGTAGAGGTCAGGGGTGTATGTACAGGAGGTGTAGAGGTCAGGGGGGTAGATATAGGAGGTGTAGAGGTCAGGGGTGTAGGTATAGGAGGTGTAGAGGTCAGGGGTGTAGATATAGGAGGTGTAGGGGTCAGGGGTGTAGGTATAGGAGGTGTAGAGGTCAGGGGTGTAGGTATAGGAGGTGTAGAGGTCAGGGGTGTAGGTATAGGAGGTGTAGAGGTCAGGGGTGTAGGTATAGGAGGTGTAGAGGTCAGGGGGTAGATATAGGAGGTGTAGAGGTCAGGGGTGTATGTACAGGAGGTGTAGAGGTCAGGGGTGTAGGTATAGGAGGTGTAGAGGTCAGGGGTGTAGGTATAGGAGGTGTAGGGGTCAGGGGTGTAGGTATAGGAGGTGTAGAGGTCAGGGGTGTAGATATAGGAGGTGTAGAGGTCAGGGGTGTAGATATAGGAGGTGTAGAGGTCAGGGGTGTAGGTATAGGAGGTGTAGGGGTCAGGGGTGTAGGTATAGGAGGTGTAGAGGTCAGGGGTGTAGGTATAGGAGGTGTAGGGGTCAGGGGTGTAGGTATAGGAGGTGTAGAGGTCAGGGGGTAGATATAGGAGGTGTAGAGGTCAGGGGTGTAGATACAGAAGGTGTAGAGGTCAGGGGTGTAGCTATAGGAGGGGTAGAGGTCAGGGGTGTAGATACAGAAGGTGTAGAGGTCAGGGGTGTAGGTATAGGAGGTGTAGAGGGGGAGGTCAGGGGCAGTGGAGTAACTAGAGCCTTGTGGGCCTTTTATCACTGACCATAGTCGTAGTGTTGTATATATCACTGACCATAGCTGTAGTGTTGTATATATCACTGACCATAGCTGTAGTGTTGTATATATCACTGACCATAGCTGTAGTGTTGTATATATCACTGACCATAGCTGTAGTGTTGTATATATATCACTGACCATAGCTGTAGTGTTGTATATATCACTGACCATAGTCGTAGTGTTGTATATATCACTGACCATAGCCGTAGTGTTGTATATATATCACTGACCATAGCCGTAGTGTTGTATATATCACTGACCATAGCTGTAGTGTTGTATATATATCACTGACCATAGCTGTAGTGTTGTATATATATCACTGACCATAGCTGTAGTGTTGTATATATATCACTGACCATAGCTGTAGTGTTGTATATATATCACTGACCTGGACTCTGTGAGCTCTTCTGGTCACTGAGGGGCCCTTGAGCTCTGGTATTGGGGCCCTTGAGCTCTGGTATTGGGGCCCTTGAGCTCTGGTATTGGGGCCCTTGAGCTCTGGTATTGGGCCCTTGAGCTCTGGTATTGGGGCCCTTGAGCTCTGGTATTGGGGCCCTTGAGCTCTGGTATTGGGCCCTTGAGCTCTGGTATTGGGCCCTTGAGCACTGGTATTGGCCCTTGCACTGCCCGGGGCCAATAACTCTTTTTCTGTCAGGACACCGGAGGTTAACCCCTTCTGCTCAGCAGCCTCACTCTGTGGCGCCCGGCCTAGCTGAGGAATGTACCAATTGTGTATGAGAAGTGACAAGGAGCCTAGAAGAAGGAGCAGCCCCAGGAGCTGAGCCAACAAACAGGGATCAATAACTAATACCCACCGCGTACAGCGCGCCCCCTCAGGCCGCAGCACATACCGCGCCGAGCAGGGCAAACGGAGAACCGGCGCCCCCTGGCGCAAGCAACAACGTGTAGGCGCGTCCTACCTGACCGGGGCGGGGCTAGCGGAGAGCGCTTCTATAGCAGATGCCGGGAGGCTATGAGAGTGGGCGTGTCCTACCTGACCGGAGGCGGGGCTAGCACTGAGCGCTTCTATATCAGATCCCAAGAAAGTGACGAGACCGAGGAGTCAGCGCTGAGGAGAAGCCGAGACTGGCGGACAGGTGAGCGGAGGATGGGGGAAGTAGTGTCCGCGGAGGGGAGGATGAGGGGGGAGTAGTGTCTGAGAGGATTAGATACAGCACTGGAAGTACCACACACCTGAGGATTGGATACAGTACTGACACTATATGAGGGGATTAGATACAGTACTGACACTATATGAGAGGATTAGATACAGTACTGACACTATATGAGGGGATTAGATACAGTACTGACACTATATGAGGGGATTAGATACAGTACAGACACTATATGAGGGGATTAGATACAGTACAGACACTATATGAGGGGATTAGATACAGTACAGGCACTATATGAGAGGATTAGATACAGTACAGACACTATATGAGGGGATTAGATACAGTACTGACACTATATGAGGGGATTAGATACAGTACAGACACTATATGAGGGGATTAGATACAGTACCGACACTATATGAGGGGATTAGATACAGTACAGGCACTATATGAGGGGATTAGATACAGTACTGACACTATATGAGGGGATTAGATACAGTACAGGCACTATATGAGGGGATTAAATACAGTACCGACACTCTATGAGGGGATTAGATACAGTACAGACACTATATGAGAGGATTAGATACAGTACAGACACTATATGAGGGGATTAGATACAGTACAGGCACTATATGAGGGGATTAGATACAGTACTGACACTATATGAGGGGATTAGATACAGTACTGACACTATATGAGGGGATTAGATACAGTACAGACACTATATGAGGGGATTAGATACAGTACAGGCACTATATGAGGGGATTAGATACAGTACTGACACTATATGAGGGGATTAGATACAGTACAGGCACTATATGAGGGGATTAAATACAGTACAGACACTATATGAGGGGATTAGATACAGTACTGACACTATATGAGAGGATTAGATACAGTACAGACACTATATGAGGGGATTAGATACAGTACTGACACTATATGAGAGGATTAGATACAGTACTGACACTATCTGAGGGGATTAGATACAGTACTGACACTATATGAGGGGATTAGATACAGTACTGACACTATATGAGGGGATTAGATACAGTACTGACACTATATGAGGGGATTAGATACAGTGCTGACACTATATGAGGGGATTAGATACAGTGCTGACACTATATGAGGGGATTAGATACAGTGCAGGCACTATATGAGGGGATTAGATACAGTACTGACACTATATGAGGGGATTAGATACAGTACAGACACTATATGAGGGGATTAGATACAGTACAGACACTATATGAGGGGATTAGATACAGTACAGGCACTATATGAGGGGATTAGATACAGTACTGACACTATATGAGGGGATTAGATACAGTACTGACACTATATGAGGGGATTAGATACAGTACAGACACTATATGAGGGGATTAGATACAGTGCAGGCACTATATGAGGGGATTAGATACAGTACTGACACTATATGAGGGGATTAGATACAGTACTGACACTATATGAGGGGATTAGATACAGTGCTGACACTATATGAGGGGATTAGATACAGTGCTGACACTATATGAGGGGATTAGATACAGTGCAGGCACTATATGAGGGGATTAGATACAGTACTGACACTATATGAGGGGATTAGATACAGTACAGACACTATATGAGGGGATTAGATACAGTACAGGCACTATATGAGGGGATTAGATACAGTACTGAGATTACAATGTGTGAGAGGTTTGGATACAGTCCTGTGCGCTCACATTCTGGCAGTCGCTCCTTGTAGTCCTGTCTGTGTCTCTCAGGTACATTCCCTCCTATTTTCCTCAGTCCCACTCTCACAGCTGAGGGTTTGTTACAGGGTCGTCTGCTTTCTTTCTCTGGGTTTGCACAGATATTGTGCTGCCAAATAATAATGATAGTGAGCAGGAGGAGGAGTCACTGAGAGCCGGCCTGTGAGGAGCCGAGGAGGAGGTGCAGGCCTGCTGCAGAGCATCGCACCACTATGTACTGTGCACCGCATTCTCCAGGACGCCATATACTAACCGCTCACTGGTCAGCTGACGTCACACTCACCCATTGTTGTCGGCTCGCCTTGGTCTCACTGTTGTCGGCTCGGGGGAGGGGGGGGGGGATATTCTCTACCTGAGCAGTGCTCTCTGTTATCAGCCAGTCCAGAGTCTGTACAGATGGACCTGAGACATTACCCGGGGCCTGTAAGTGTTGCCTGTAAGATAACACTTGGCTCTGACTTCTGTCTCTGATACTCCTTCTGACTTACACACCAATAATGGCGACAAGGAATCGCACTCACCTTCACTACATCTGACACTTCATCCTCGCCCCGCCCCTTTCCTTGGACACAAGAAGGTATCAGAGCGACCCTCGTCCTCACCGACATCTCAAGAGCTGAAACTGTCGGCCATGAGGAGAATCCAGCAGGTAACGGAGGAGACCACAGATAAGGAATCACCAGAGGGGCTGCTGCACCCCCCCCTCCCCCAACACTGTCTGATCCTGCACTGCACAGCACTACTGTCTATATACACACTGCACTACTGTATATATACACAGTACTACTTCTATTATTCTGTGTATAACTTGTATGTGCTGTATCTGGAGGGCGGTGAGGTCACTGCAGAATATTATACAGTATACTAGCCTCTGCCTGTGACTTCGTCTGCGTGTTGTTGGTGTCGATGATCCGCCTATATTCAGAAAATTGCTGCCGGCGATGGTTTGTCTGCTCCAGCGTTTCGGCAGCTGTTAAGCTGTCCTGTTGCTGAACTTGTTCCTCACTGTGCCTGTGATTGTTCCGGCATCTCAGCAGCTTGCTGGGACGCCATATAATGAGCATGTTGTTGGCGCCGATGATCCCGTCAGCTCCGCTTGAGGAGACCTCTGTGACTTCTGGCTCCTTCATAGCTCTCGGTGTTTGCGACAAATTAGATTTTCTTTTTCCCGCCATGTTTAATATCAGCAATCTGCCAATGTGGAGTAAAGGTGATTCCCCTCCAGTGTGTCAGCACTGCCTGGAGCAGATCAGATAATATGCAGATGCTTGTACACAATGGACTGAGGGTTAGCTGAGTGTTACATAGAGAGATAACAGACCTGGGACCTGAGATAAGCGGCTGCAGGAGCAGTGTAATATAGTATGTGACCATAAATCCAGAACAATAGTGAAGCCATGTCATTTACCGGGATACAAAGTAGCCGATGTGTTACTGCAGGTTACAGAGTATCTATGGGACAAATCTCATACAAATCCACTCTGTGGTTTCTGTGATTGAGGGACAAACATCCAAACTGTCACATGTATAATATTAGTAGGATAACCTGTATGTGCTGTATCTGGGGGGCGGTGATGTCACTGTGGTATATTATATGGTATATAACCTGTATGTGCTGTATCTGGAGGGCAGTGATGTCATTGCAGTATATTATACGGTATATAACCTGTATGTGCTGTATCTGGGGGCAGTGATGTCACTGCAGTATATTATATGGTATATAACCTGTATGTGCTGTATCTGGAGGGCAGTGATGTCATTGCAGTATATTATACGGTATATAACCTGTATGTGCTGTATTTGGGGGGCGGTGATGTCACTGCAGTATATTACATCGTATATTACCTGTATGTGCTGTATCTGGGGGGCGGTGATGTCACTGCAGTATATTATACAGTATATAACCTGTATGTGCTGTATCTGGGTGGTGGTGATGTCACTGCAGTATATTACATCGTATATTACCTGTATGTGCTGTATCTGGAGGGCAGTGATGTCATTGCAGTATATTATACGGTATATAACCTGTATGTGCTGTATTTGGGGGGCGGTGATGTCACTGCAGTATATTACATCGTATATTACCTGTATGTGCTGTATCTGGAGGGCAGTGATGTCATTGCAGTATATTATACGGTATATAACCTGTATGTGCTGTATCTGGGTGGTGGTGATGTCACTGCAGTATATTATACGGTATATTACCTGTATGTGCTGTATCTGGAGGGCGGTGATGTCACTGCAGTATATTATATGGTATATAACCTGTATGTGCTGTATCTGGAGGCAGTGATGTCACTGCAGTATATTATACGGTATATAACCTGTATGTGCTGTATCTGGGGGCAGTGATGTCACTGCGGTATATTATATGGTATATAACCTGTATGTGCTGTATCTGGAGGGCGGTGATGTCACTGCGGTATATTATATGGTATGTAACCTGTATGTGCTGTATCTGGAGGGCGGTGATGTCACTGCAGTATATTATACGATATATTACCTGTATGTGCTGTATCTGGGGGGCGGTGATGTCACTGCAGTATATTGTACAGTATATAACCTGTATGTGCTGTATCTGGAGGGCGGTGATGTCACTGCGGTATATTATACGATATATTACCTGTATGTGCTGTATCTGGGGGCAGTGATGTCACTGCGGTATATCATACAGTATATAACCTGTATGTGCTGTATCTGGAGGGCAGTGATGTCACTGCAGTATATTGTACAGTATATAACCTGTATGTGCTGTATCTGGGGGCAGTGATGTCACTGCAGTATATTATATGGTATATAACCTGTATGTGCTGTATCTGGAGGACAGTGATGTCACTGCAGTATATTATATGGTATATAACCTGTATGTGCTGTATCTGGAGGCAGTGATGTCACTGCAGTATATTATACGGTATATAACCTGTATGTGCTGTATCTGGAGGGCAGTGATGTCACTGCAGTATATTATATGGTATATAACCTGTATGTGCTGTATCTGGAGGCAGTGATGTCACTGCAGTATATTATATGGTATATAACCTGTATGTGCTGTATCTGGAGGCAGTGATGTCACTGCAGTATATTATACGGTATATAACTTGTATGTGCTGTATCTGGGGGGCGGTGATGTCACTGCGGTATATTATATGGTATATAACCTGTATGTGCTGTATCTGGAGGGCGGTGATGTCACTGCGGTATATTATATGGTATATAACCTGTATGTGCTGTATCTGGAGGGCGGTGATGTCACTGCGGTATATTATACGGTATATAACCTGTATGTGCTGTATCTGGAGGCAGTGATGTCACTGCAGTATATTATATGGTATATAACCTGTATGTGCTGTATCTGGGGGCAGTGATGTCACTGCAGTATATTATATGGTATATAACCTGTATGTGCTGTATCTGGAGGACAGTGATGTCACTGCAGTATATTATATGGTATATAACCTGTATGTGCTGTATCTGGAGGGCAGTGATGTCACTGCAGTATATTATATGGTATATAACCTGTATGTGCTGTATCTGGAGGGCAGTGATGTCACTGCAGTATATTATATGGTATATAACTTGTATGTGCTGTATCTGGAGGGCAGTGATGTCACTGCAGTATATTGTACAGTATATAACCTGTATGTGCTGTATCTGGGGGCAGTGATGTCACTGCAGTATATTATATGGTATATAACCTGTATGTGCTGTATCTGGAGGACAGTGATGTCACTGCAGTATATTATATGGTATATAACCTGTATGTGCTGTATCTGGAGGCAGTGATGTCACTGCAGTATATTATACGGTATATAACCTGTATGTGCTGTATCTGGGGGCAGTGATGTCACTGCAGTATATTATATGGTATATAACCTGTATGTGCTGTATCTGGGGGGCGGTGATGTCACTGCGGTATATTATATGGTATATAACCTGTATGTGCTGTATCTGGGGGCAGTGATGTCACTGCAGTATATTATATGGTATATAACCTGTATGTGCTGTATCTGGAGGGCAGTGATGTCATTGCAGTATATTATACGGTATATAACCTGTATGTGCTGTATCTGGAGGCAGTGATGTCACTGCAGTATATTATACGGTATATAACCTGTATGTGCTGTATCTGGGGGGCGGTGATGTCACTGCAGTATATTATACAGTATATAACCTGTATGTGCTGTATCTGGAGGGCGGTGATGTCACTGCGGTATATTATATGGTATATAACCTGTATGTGCTGTATCTGGAGGGCGGTGATGTCACTGCGGTATATTATACAGTATATAACCTGTATGTGCTGTATCTGGAGGGCAGTGATGTCACTGCGGTATATTATACGGTATATAACCTGTATGTGCTGTATCTGGAGGGCAGTGATGTCACTGCGGTATATTATACGGTATATAACCTGTATGTGCTGTATCTGGAGGCAGTGATGTCACTGCGGTATATTATACGGTATATAACCTGTATGTGCTGTATCTGGAGGGCGGTGATGTCACTGCAGTATATTATACGGTATATAACCTGTATGTGCTGTATCTGGAGGGCGGTGATGTCACTGCAGTATATTACATCGTATATTACCTGTATGTGCTGTATCTGGAGGGCGGTGATGTCACTGCAGTATATTATACGGTATATAACCTGTATGTGCTGTATCTGGAGGGCGGTGATGTCACTGCAGTATATTACATCGTATATTACCTGTATGTGCTGTATCTGGAGGGCGGTGATGTCACTGCAGTATATTATACGGTATATAACCTGTATGTGCTGTATCTGGAGGGCAGTGATGTCACTGCAGTATATTATACGGTATATAACCTGTATGTGCTGTATCTGGAGGGCGGTGATGTCACTGCAGTATATTATATGGTATATAACCTGTATGTGCTGTATCTGGGGGGCGGTGATGTCACTGCAGTATATTATACAGTATATAACCTGTATGTGCTGTATCTGGAGGGCGGTGATGTCACTGCAGTATATTATATGGTATATAACCTGTATGTGCTGTATCTGGAGGGCAGTGATGTCACTGCAGTATATTATATGGTATATAACCTGTATGTGCTGTATCTGGAGGGCAGTGATGTCACTGCAGTATATTATATGGTATATAACCTGTATGTGCTGTATCTGGAGGGCAGTGATGTCACTGCAGTATATTATACGGTATATGCAATGCTATACAGCGGTGCAGGTAACCTTGTGCACGCCAACTCCAGACATCATACAGCAGACTGAATTATAAGATGTGATTGTGAATGCAGCTGTGGAGGTGACTGGAGTATAATGCTGTATAGTAGGATGTCGCCTGCAGCTCTGGTTGTGACTGGAGTACCAGGATGTGGCGGTGATATTACAGAGTTCTGCTTTAGCTTCTGGAGGCGGCTTCCTTCCACCTTGTGCGGGGCACATCGTTTGCCGATGATGTCACTGACCCCGGAGCTTATAACATTCACTGGATATGTCAGAATATAAGAATGGGGAGTGAAACAGAAACATGCCTGCAGCTGCAAAACAATGCACATATGATAGCGGGGAGGGGGCAACACACCCACCTGTACTGATCTTATATTGTGTCTATACTCCAGACACATCCAGAGCTGTAGTCACAATTCTCCTACTAACTAATGTCTAATACTCCAGACACATCCAGAGCTGTAGTCACAATTCTCCTTCTAACTAATGTCTAATACTCCAGACACATCCAGAGCTGCAGTCACAATTCTCCTACTAACTAATGTCTAATACTCCAGACACATCCAGAGCTGTAGTCAGAATTCTCCTTCTAACTAATGTCTAATACTCCAGACACATCCAGAGCTGTAGTCAGAATTCTCCTACTAACTAATGTCTAATACTCCTGACACATCCAGAGCTGCAGTCACAATTCTCCTACTAACTAATGTCTAATACTCCAGACACATCCAGAGCTGTAGTCAGAATTCTCCTACTAACTAATGTCTAATACTCCAGACACATCCAGAGCTGCAGTCACAATTCTCCTACTAACTAATGTCTAATACTCCAGACACATCCAGAGCTGCAGTCACAATTCTCCTACTAACTAATGTCTAATACTCCAGACACATCCAGAGCTGCAGTCACAATTCTCCTACTAACTAATGTCTAATACTCCAGACACATCCAGAGCTGTAGTCAGAATTCTCCTACTAACTAATGTCTAATACTCCAGACACATCCAGAGCTGTAGTCACAATTCTCCTTCTAACTAATGTCTAATACTCCAGACACATCCAGAGCTGTAGTCACAATTCTCCTTCTAACTAATGTCTAATACTCCAGACACATCCAGAGCTGTAGTCACAATTCTCCTTCTAACTAATGTCTAATACTCCAGACACATCCAGAGCTGTAGTCACAATTCTCCTTCTAACTAATGTCTAATACTCCAGACACATCCAGAGCTGTAGTCACAATTCTCCTTCTAACTAATGTCTAATACTCCAGACACATCCAGAGCTGTAGTCACAATTCTCCTTCTAACTAATGTCTAATACTCCAGACACATCCAGAGCTGTAGTCACAATTCTCCTTCTAACTAATGTCTAATACTCCAGACACATCCAGAGCTGTAGTCAGAATTCTCCTACTAACTAATGTCTAATACTCCAGACACATCCAGAGCTGCAGTCACAATTCTCCTACTAACTAATGTCTAATACTCCAGACACATCCAGAGCTGTAGTCAGAATTCTCCTACTAACTAATGTCTAATACTCCAGACACATCCAGAGCTGTAGTCACAATTCTCCTTCTAACTAATGTCTAATACTCCAGACACATCCAGAGCTGTAGTCACAATTCTCCTTCTAACTAATGTCTAATACTCCAGACACATCCAGAGCTGTAGTCAGAATTCTCTTACTAACTAATGTCTAATACTCCAGACACATCCAGAGCTGTAGTCAGAATTCTCCTTCTAACTAATGTCTAATACTCCAGACACATCCAGAGCTGTAGTCACAATTCTCCTTCTAACTAATGTCTAATACTCCAGACACATCCAGAGCTGTAGTCACAATTCTCCTACTAACTAATGTCTAATACTCCAGACACATCCAGAGCTGTAGTCACAATTCTCCTACTAACTAATGTCTAATACTCCAGACACATCCAGAGCTGTAGTCAGAATTCTCTTACTAACTAATGTCTAATACTCCAGACACATCCAGAGCTGTAGTCACAATTCTCCTTCTAACTAATGTCTAATACTCCAGACACATCCAGAGCTGTAGTCACAATTCTCCTACTAACTAATGTCTAATACTCCAGACACATCCAGAGCTGTAGTCACAATTCTCCTTCTAACTAATGTCTAATACTCCAGACACATCCAGAGCTGTAGTCACAATTCTCCTTCTAACTAATGTCTAATACTCCAGACACATCCAGAGCTGTAGTCAGAATTCTCTTACTAACTAATGTCTAATACTCCAGACACATCCAGAGCTGTAGTCAGAATTCTCCTTCTAACTAATGTCTAATACTCCAGACACATCCAGAGCTGTAGTCACAATTCTCCTTCTAACTAATGTCTAATACTCCAGACACATCCAGAGCTGTAGTCACAATTCTCCTACTAACTAATGTCTAATACTCCAGACACATCCAGAGCTGTAGTCACAATTCTCCTACTAACTAATGTCTAATACTCCAGACACATCCAGAGCTGTAGTCAGAATTCTCTTACTAACTAATGTCTAATACTCCAGACACATCCAGAGCTGTAGTCACAATTCTCCTTCTAACTAATGTCTAATACTCCAGACACATCCAGAGCTGTAGTCACAATTCTCCTACTAACTAATGTCTAATACTCCAGACACATCCAGAGCTGTAGTCACAATTCTCCTTCTAACTAATGTCTAATACTCCAGACACATCCAGAGCTGTAGTCACAATTCTCCTTCTAACTAATGTCTAATACTCCAGACACATCCAGAGCTGTAGTCACAATTCTCCTTCTAACTAATGTCTAATACTCCAGACACATCCAGAGCTGTAGTCACAATTCTCCTACTAACTAATGTCTAATACTCCAGACACATCCAGAGCTGTAGTCACAATTCTCCTACTAACTAATGTCTAATACTCCAGACACATCCAGAGCTGTAGTCACAATTCTCCTTCTAACTAATGTCTAATACTCCAGACACATCCAGAGCTGTAGTCACAATTCTCCTTCTAACTAATGTCTAATACTCCAGACACATCCAGAGCTGTAGTCACAATTCTCCTAACTAATGTCTAATACTCCAGACACATCCAGAGCTGTAGTCACAATTCTCCTACTAACTAATGTCTAATACTCCAGACACATCCAGAGCTGTAGCCAGAATTCTCTTACTAACTAATGTCTAATACTCCAGACACATCCAGAGCTGCAGTCAGAATTCTCCTACTAACTAATGTCTAATACTCCAGACACATCCAGAGCTGTAGTCAGAATTCTCCTTCTAGCTAATGTCTAATACTCCAGACACATCCAGAGCTGTAGTCCCAATGCTGCAATCTAATGTTAAATTGGTCAGTTTGTGAATGTAGCTTTGGTAGGGAGTGGAGCGGCTTATAGCTGTAGTTAGTGTTGTCTTTGGCTGTGTGTAGTGTATACAGGGTACTGATCCCTCAGACACAATGTAAGGGGATGTTTGGGTGACAGTGTCTCTCCCCCCCCCCCCCCGCGCCCTGCCCTCGCTGCCCCATCTCACACTTTGTCTCTTATGTTTACCCACACGCCACAGTAACCCAACAGATTAGTCACTGCCAAGACCGACACCGTGGTAGATCATGTAATAGATCCCTGTCACCGCCACCTCTCGATTATAATAATACATGATATGATAATACAAGGGTCACACCCCAAATATCAAACGCACAAGGAGCCGATACTGAGAGCAGCGCCAGCAGAGTCATCAACTGAAAGAACAATGATGATGTCATCACATAACCATACTGCCGTGAGCAGAGTGATGTCATGTCATCATGTTATAGTAACATGCCTGAGACTGCAAGTACTACATCCCATAATCCACTGACCACAGCCTGATGCATCCCATAATCCACTGACCACAGCCTGATGCATCCCATAATCCACTGACCACAGCCTGATGCATCCCATAATCCACTGACCACAGCCTGATGCATCCCATAATCCACTGACCACAGCCTGATGCATCCCATAATCCACTGACCACAGCCTGATACATCCCATAATCCACTGACCACAGCCGGATACATCCCATAATCCACTGACCACAGCCGGATACATCCTATAATCCACTGACCACAGCCTAATATATGGAATACTACATCCCACAATACTACATCCCATAATCCACTGCCCACAGCCTGATGCATCCCATAATCCACTGCCCACAGCCTGATGCATCCCATAATCCACTGACCACAGCCTGATGCATCCCATAATCCACTGACCACAGCCTGATGCATCCCATAATCCACTGACCACAGCCTGATGCATCCCATAATCCACTGACCACAGCCTGATGCATCCCATAATCCACTGACCACAGCCTGATGCATCCCATAATCCACTGACCACAGCCTGATGCATCCCATAATCCACTGACCACAGCCTGATACATCCCATAATTCACTGACCACAACCTAATATATGGAATACTACATCCCATAATCCACTGACCACTGATACATTCCATAATCCACTGACCACAGCCTGATACATCCCATAATACCTTGACTACAGATACATCCCATAATCCACTGACCACAGCCTGATGCATCCCATAATCCACTGACCACAGCCTGATGCATCCCATAATCCACTGACCACAGCCTGATGCATCCCATAATCCACTAACCACAGCCTGATGCATCCCATAATCCACTGACCACAGCCTGATACATCCCATAATCCACTGACCACAGCCTGATACATCCCATAATCCACTGACCACAGCCTGATGCATCCCATAATCCACTGACCACAGCCTGATACATCCCATAATCCACTGACCACAGCCTGATGCATCCCATAATCCACTGACCACAGCCTGATGCATCCCATAATCCACTGACCACAGCCTGATACATCCCATAATCCACTGACCACAGCCTGATGCATCCCATAATCCACTGACCACAGCCTGATGCATCCCATAATCCACTGACCACAGCCTGATGCATCCCATAATCCACTGACCACAGCCTGATGCATCCCATAATCCACTGACCACAGCCTGATACATCCCATAATCCACTGACCACAGCCTCATACATCCCATAATCCACTGACCACAGCCTGATACATCCCATAATCCACTGACCACAGCCGGATACATCCTATAATCCACTGACCACAGCCTAATATATGGAATACTACATCCCATAACCCACTGACCACTGATACATCCCATAATCCACTGACCACAGCCTGATGTATCCCATAATCCACTGACCACTGATACATTCCATAATCCACTGACCACAGCCTGATGCATCCCATAATCCACTGTCCACAGCCGGATACATCCCATAATACATTGACCACAGCCTGATACATCCCATAATCCACTGACCACAGCCTGATGCATCCCATAATCCACTGACCACTGATACATTCCATAATCCACTGACCACAGCCTGATACATCCCATAATCCACTGTCCACAGCCGGATACATCCTATAATCCACTGACCACAGCCTAATATATGGAATACTACATCCCATAATCCACTGACCACTGATACATCCCATAATCCACTGACCACAGCCTGATACATCCCATAATCCACTGTCCACTGATACATTCCATAATCCACTGACCACAGCCTGATACATCCCATAATCCACTGACCACAGCCTGATACATTCCATAATCCACTGACCACAGCCTGATACATCCCATAATCCACTGACCACAGCCTGATACATCCCATAATCCACTGACCACAGCCTGATACATTCCATAATCCACTGACCACAGCCTGATACATCCCATAATCCACTGTCCACAGCCTGATACATCCCATAATACATTGACCACAGCCTGATACATACCATAATCCACTGACCACAGCCTGATACATCCCATAATCCACTGACCACAGCCTGATGCATCCCATAATATCCTGACATGGCTTCTTTCTGTCTTCCAGGTCCTCCCAGGCCCCCGTGTACCCGCAGTGCGCTCACCTCATCTGATGCTCCCGATCCTCGCCTGATAGAGGTAACTGTGAAGATAACTGCTATGTGGTGAATGACGGCTAACGGAGCTGAAGGTTTGTCACAGTGTAACAGTATAGATGATCTCTCCCCACCTGGAGGCCGTACAGTGCAGAGATTTGTGCTGGTGCTGTGGTACATGGTACAAACCTTCAGCTGAGTGAGTAGGAGTACAGGACATTCTCAGCCAGTACCATGGTAGAGACCACCAGAAGTGTGAATGAGGCCACCTGGCCATCTAGGGGAGTGAAGGAGTTAATATCCCATCCCCTCCACAGGCTCCAGGGTGGTTTGGGCTGTAATAGGGAGCAGAACACTCCGGGCACTGACCATAGAGATGAGCACAAGAAGGATAGAGAGGCCCCGGCCGCCATAGCAGTGGAGCAGCAGGGTTATTTATTATAGCGCTCTACAGGAGAGACAAGTAATACCGCTCTGCATAAAATATGACTATTATTTCCATAAAAACTTTACATTACTTTACATACATTACATTACTTATCCTGTATTATACTCCAGAGCTGCGCTCACTATTCTGCTGGTCACTGTGTACATACAGTATTATGTATTATGTATTATGTATTATACTCCAGAGCTGCGCTCACTATTCTGCTGGTACAGTCACTGTGTACATACATTACATTACTTATCCTGTATTATACTCCAGAGCTGCGCTCACTATTCTGCTGGTGCAGTCACTGTGTACATACATTACATTACTTATCCTGTATTATACTCCAGAGCTGCGCTCACTATTCTGCTGGTACAGTCACTGTGTACATACATTACATTACTTATCCTGTATTATACTCCAGAGCTGCGCTCACTATTCTGCTGGTGCAGTCACTGTGTACGTACATTACATTACTTATCCTGTATTATACCCCAGAGCTGCGCTCACTATTCTGCTGGTGCAGTCACTGTGTACATACATTACATTACTTATCCTGTATTATACTCCAGAGCTGCGCTCACTATTCTGCTGGTGCAGTCACTGTGTACATACATTACATTACTTATCCTGTATTATACTCCAGAGCTGCACTCACTATTCTGCTGGTACAGTCACTGTGTACATACATTACATTACTTATCCTGTATTAATACTCCAGAGCTGCGCTCACTATTCTGCTGGTGCAGTCACTGTGTACATTACATTACTTATCCTGTATTATACTCCAGAGCTGCGCTCACTATTCTGCTGGTGCAGTCACTGTGCACATACATTACATTACTTATCCTGTATTATACTCCAGAGCTGCGCTCACTATTCTGCGGGTGCAGTCACTGTGTACGTACATTACATTACTTATCCTGTATTATACTCCAGAGCTGCGCTCACTATTCTGCTGGTGCAGTCACTGTGTACGTACATTACATTACTTATCCTGTATTATACCCCAGAGCTGCGCTCACTATTCTGCTGGTGCAGTCACTGTGTACGTACATTACATTACTTATCCTGTATTATACTCCAGAGCTGCGCTCACTATTCTGCTGGTGCAGTCACTGTGTACATACATTACATTACTTATCCTGTATTATACTCCAGAGCTGCGCTCACTATTCTGCTGGTACAGTCACTGTGTACATACATTACATTACTTATCCTGTATTATACTCCAGAGCTGCGCTCACTATTCTGCTGGTACAGTCACTGTGTACATACATTACATTACTTATCCTGTATTATACTCCAGAGCTGCGCTCACTATTCTGCTGGTACAGTCACTGTGTACATACATTACATTACTTATCCTGTATTATACTCCAGAGCTGCGCTCACTATTCTGCTGGTGCAGTCACTGTGTACATACATTACATTACTTATCCTGTATTATACTCCAGAGCTGCGCTCACTATTCTGCTGGTGCAGTCACTGTGTACATACATTACATTACTTATCCTGTATTATACTCCAGAGCTGCGCTCACTATTCTGCTGGTGCAGTCACTGTGTACATACATTACATTACTTATCCTGTATTATACTCCAGAGCTGCGCTCACTATTCTGCTGGTGCAGTCACTGTGTACATACATTACTTACACTGTATTATACCCCAGAGCTGCGCTCACTATTCTGCTGGTACAGTCACTGTATACATACATTACATTACTTATCCTGTATTATACTCCAGAGCTGCGCTCACTATTCTGCTGGTGCAGTCACTGTGTACATACATTACATTACTTATCCTGTATTATACTCCAGAGCTGCGCTCACTATTCTGCTGGTACAGTCACTGTGTACATACATTACATTACTTATCCTGTATTATACTCCAGAGCTGCGCTCACTATTCTGCTGATACAGTCACTGTGTACATACATTACATTACTTATCCTGTATTATACTCCAGAGCTGCGCTCACTATTCTGCTGGTACAGTCACTGTGTACATACATTACATTACTTATCCTGTATTATACTCCAGAGCTGCGCTCACTATTCTTCTGGTGCAGTCACTGTGTACATACATTACATTACTTATCCTGTATTATACTCCAGAGCTGCGCTCACTATTCTGCTGGTGCAGTCACTGTGTACATACATTACATTACTTATCCTGTATTATACTCCAGAGCTGCGCTCACTATTCTTCTGGTGCAGTCACTGTGTACATACATTACATTACTTATCCTGTATTATACTCCAGAGCTGCGCTCACTATTCTTCTGGTGCAGTCACTGTGTACATACATTACATTACTTCTCCTGTATTATACTCCAGAGCTGCGCTCACTATTCTTCTGGTGCAGTCACTGTGTACATACATTACATTACTTATCCTGTATTATACTCCAGAGCTGCGCTCACTATTCTTCTGGTGCAGTCACTGTGTACATACATTACATTACTTCTCCTGTATTATACTCCAGAGCTGCGCTCACTATTCTTCTGGTGCAGTCACTGTGTACATACATTACATTACTTATCCTGTATTATACTCCAGAGCTGCGCTCACTATTCTGCTGGTGCACCCCTCTTTCCCCCTTCCCCTGTATTACAGGGATTCTCCAGACTTTGTTCACATGACTGCTTGTTCTGCAGACTCTGGCTATGGCCTGACCCCTGTTCACATGTGGCTCTGAGTTACTTCTGCTCCATTTAGTTGCTTCTTTCGCTCCCAGGCCTCGTCTACTGTTTTATTTTTTTTAATATATTTTTCCTACCTCATTGTCTATGTGTATTAGACACTTCCTAGCAGTCTCAACCCTTATCTGACAAGTGGGCGGGACACATTTAAAAAGGGCTGGAGTTGAATACACTAAACTTTACCCCAGACAATGTGCCAAAATTTAGTTAAAAAAGAAAAACAAAAAGTGGTGTAAAGTTAGACAAGACATAAAGTGTAAACAGAGAGTAACGGACACGGGAAAGACTGGTACAGTATGTGACTGTATATTATATAAGTGCCAGTACAGAGTATATACAGGAGTATGTGACTGTATATTATATAAGTGCCAGTACAGAGTATATACAGGAGTATGTGACTGTATATTATACAAGTGCCAGTACAGAGTATATACAGGAGTGTGTGACTGTATATAAGTGCCAGTACAGAGTATATACAGGAGTGTGTGACTGTATATTATATAAGTGCCAGTACAGAGTATATACAGGAGTATGTGACTGTATATTATATAAGTGCCAGTACAGAGTATATACAGGAGTATGTGACTGTATATTATATAAGTGCCAGTACAGAGTATATACAGGAGTGTGTGACTGTATATTATATAAGTGCCAGTACAGAGTATATACAGGAGTATGTGACTGTATATTATATAAGTATCAGTACAGAGTATATACAGGAGTATGTGACTGTATATTATATAAGTGCCAGTACAGAGTATATACAGGAGTGTGTGACTGTATATTATATAAGTGCCAGTACAGAGTATATACAGGAGTATGTGACTGTATATTATACAAGTGCCAGTACAGAGTATAGACAGGAGTATGTGACTGTATATTATCTAAGTATCAGTACAGAGTATATACAGGAGTATGTGACTGTATATTATATAAGCGCCAGTACAGAGTATATACAGGAGTATGTGACTGTATATTATACAAGTGCCAGTACAGAGTATATACAGGGGTATGTGACTGTATATTATCTAAGTATCAGTACAGAGTATATACAGGAGTATGTGACTGTATATTATATAAGCGCCAGTACAGAGTATATACAGGAGTATGTGACTGTATATTATACAAGTGCCAGTACAGAGTATATACAGGAGTGTGTGACTGTATATTATACAAGTGCCAGTACAGAGTATATACAGGAGTATGTGACTGTATATTATATAAGTGCCAGTACAGAGTATATACAGGAGTATGTGACTGTATATTATACAAGTGCCAGTACAGAGTATATACAGGAGTGTGTGACTGTATATTATATAAGTGCCAGTACAGAGTATATACAGGAGTAGGTGACTGTATATTATACAAGTGCCAGTACAGAGTATATACAGGGGTATGTGACTGTATATTATATAAGTGCCAGTACAGAGTATAGACAGGAGTATGTGACTGTATATTATATAAGTGCCAGTACAGAGTATATACAGGAGTGTGTGACTGTATATTATACAAGTGCCAGTACAGAGTATATACAGGAGTATGTGACTGTATATTATATAAGTGCCAGTACAGAGTATATACAGGAGTATGTGACTGTATATTATATAAGTGCCAGTACAGAGTATATACAGGAGTATGTGACTGTATATTATATAAGTGCCAGTACAGAGTATATACAGGAGGATTGGAGTAGTACTGTATATGTATATTATATACAAGCTATGTAGTACAGTACAGTCTATGGAGGATGGGAGTAGTAGTACTGTGTGTGTGTGTGTGTATATATATATATATATATATATATATATATATATATATATATATTACAGTGTATAGATTGTATATGTAGGTTACAAGCAGACGTAGAGAGACGGAGTGTTTTCAGACGGCAAATGAGGTTCAATGTAAAGTTCTGTATCTGTGTAGTAATAATCCACATGTGATTTATGTCCTGCACTATAAGGACTGACCTGTAGAATAGCCTACCCAGGAGCCGCTCACAGCTGGCCGCTTCAAAGGATTAGATGTTTGGTTTTTTTTTAGAGCAGAATAGCATTGATGCTGATGGAATGGTTTGCCATGTATACACTCTTGTGGGGGAGCTATGGATTATATACAGTTACATTGTTATGGGGGATCTATGGATTATATATAGTTACATTGTTATGGGGGATCTGTGGATTATATACAGTTACATTGTTATGGGGATCTATGGATTATATACAGTTACATTGTTATGGGGATCTATGGATTATATACAGTTACATTGTTATGGGGATCTATGGATTATATACAGTTACATTGTTATGGGGATCTATGGATTATATACAGTTACATTGTTATGGGGATCTATGGATTATATACAGTTACATTGTTATGGGGGAGCTATGGATTATATATAGTTACATTGTTATGGGGGATCTGTGGATTTTATACAGTTACATTGTTATGGGGGATCTATGGATTATATACAGTTACATTGTTATGGGGGATCTGTGGATTATATACAGTTACATTGTTATGGGGGATCTATGGATTATATACAGTTACATTGTTATGGGGGGTCTATGGATTATATACAGTTACATTGTTATGGGGATCTATGGATTATATACAGTTACATTATGGGGGATCTATGGATTGTATACAGTTACTTTGTTATGGGGGATCTATGGATTGTATACAGTTACATTATGGGGGATCTATGGATTGTATACAGTTACATTGTTATGGGGATCTATGGATTATATCCAGTTACATTGTTATGGGGGATCTATGGATTATATACAGTTACATTGTTATGGGGGATCTATGGATTATATCCAGTTACATTGTTATGGGGGATCTATGGATTATATACAGTTACATTGTTATGGGAGATCTATGGATTATATACAGTTACATTGTTATGTGGGATCTATGGATTAAATACAGTTACATTGTTATGGGAGATCTATGGATTATATACAGTTACATTGTTATGGGGGAGCTATGGATTATATACAGTTACATTGTTATGGGGGATCTATGGATTATATACAGTTACATTGTTATGGGGATCTATGGATTATATACAGTTACATTGTTATGGGGATCTATGGATTATATACAGTTACATTGTTATGGGGGAGCTATGGATTATATATAGTTACATTGTTATGGGGGATCTGTGGATTATATACAGTTACATTGTTATGGGGGATCTATGGATTATATACAGTTACATTGTTATGGGGGATCTATGGATTATATACAGTTACATTGTTATGGGGGATCTGTGGATTATATACAGTTACATTGTTATGGGGGATCTATGGATTATATACAGTTACATTGTTATGGGGATCTATGGATTATATACAGTTACATTGTTATGGGGATCTATGGATTATATACAGTTACATTATGGGGGATCTATGGATTGTATACAGTTACTTTGTTATGGGGGATCTATGGATTGTATACAGTTACATTATGGGGGATCTATGGATTATAAACAGTTACATTGTTATGGGGATCTATGGATTATATACAGTTACATTGTTATGGGGGATCTATGGATTATATACAGTTACATTGTTATGGGGGATCTATGGATTATATACAGTTACATTGTTATGGGTGATCTATGGATTATATACAGTTACATTGTTATGGGAGATCTATGGATTATATACAGTTACATTGTTATGGGGGAGCTATGGATTATATATAGTTACATTGTTATGGGGGATGTGTGGATTATATACAGTTACATTGTTATGGGGGATCTATGGATTATATACAGTTACATTGTTATGGGGGATCTATGGATTATATACAGTTACATTGTTATGGGGGATCTGTGGATTATATACAGTTACATTGTTATGGGGGACCTATGGATTATATACAGTTACATTGTTATGGGGGATCTATGGATTATATACAGTTACATTGTTATGGGGGATCTGTGGATTATATACAGTTACATTGTTATGGGGGATCTATGGATTATTTACCGTTACATTGTTATGGGTGATCTATGGATTATATACAGTTACATTATGGGAGATCTATGGATTATATCCAGTTACATTGTTATGGGGGATCTATGGATTATATACAGTTACATTGTTATGGGGTATCTATGGATTATATACAGTTACATTGTTATGGGGGATCTGTGGATTATATACAGTTACATTGTTATGGGAGATCTATGGATTATATACAGTTACATTGTTATGGGGGAGCTATGGATTATATATAGTTACATTGTTATGGGGGATCTATGGATTATATACAGTTACATTGTTATGGGAGATCTATGGATTATATCCAGTTACATTGTTATGGGGGATCTATGGATTATATACAGTTACATTGTTATGGGGGATCTATGGATTATATACAGTTACATTGTTATGGGGGATCTATGGATTATATACAGTTACATTGTTATGGGGGATCTATGGATTATATACAGTTACATTGTTATGGGGGATCTATGGATTATATACAGTTACATTGTTATGGGGGATCTATGGATTATATACAGTTACATTGTTATGGGGGATCTATGGATTATATACAGTTACATTGTTATGGGGGATCTATGGATTATATACAGTTACATTGTTATGGGGGATCTATGGATTATATACAGTTACATTGTTATGGGGGATCTGTGGATTATATACAGTTACATTGTTATGGGGGATCTATGGATTATATACAGTTACATTGTTATGGGGGATCTGTGGATTATATCCAGTTACATTGTTATGGGGGATCTATGGATTATATACCGTTACATTGTTATGGGGGATCTATGGATTATATACAGTTACATTGTTATGGGGGATCTATGGATTGTATACAGTTACATTGTTATGGGGGATCTATGGATTATATACAGTTACATTGTTATGGGGGATCTATGGATTGTATACAGTTACATTGTTATGGGAGATCTATGGATTATATACAGTTACATTATGGGGGATGTGTGGATTATATACAGTTACATTGTTATGGGGGATCTATGGATTATATACAGTTACATTGTTATGGGGGATCTATGGATTATATACAGTTACATTGTTATGGGGGACCTATGGATTATATACAGTTACATTGTTATGGGGGATCTATGGATTATATACAGTTACATTGTTATGGGGGATCTATGGATTATATACAGTTACATTGTTATGGGGGATCTATGGATTATATACAGTTACATTGTTATGGGGGATCTATGGATTATATACAGTTACATTGTTATGGGGGATCTATGGATTATATACAGTTACATTATGGGAGATCTATGGATTATATCCAGTTACATTGTTATGGGGGATCTATGGATTATATACAGTTACATTGTTATGGGGGATCTATGGATTATATACAGTTACATTGTTATGGGGGATCTGTGGATTATATACAGTTACATTGTTATGGGGGATCTATGGATTATATACAGTTACATTGTTATGGGGGATCTATGGATTATATACAGTTACATTGTTATGGGGGATCTATGGATTATATACAGTTACATTGTTATGGGGGATCTATGGATTATATACAGTTACATTGTTATGGGGATCTATGGATTATATACAGTTACATTGTTATGGGGGATCTGTGGATTATATACAGTTACATTGTTATGGGGGATCTATGGATTATATACAGTTACATTGTTATGGGGGATCTGTGGATTATATCCAGTTACATTGTTATGGGGGATCTATGGATTATATACCGTTACATTGTTATGGGGGATCTATGGATTATATACAGTTACATTGTTATGGGAGATCTATGGATTATATCCAGTTACATTGTTATGGGGGATCTATGGATTATATCCAGTTACATTGTTATGGGGGATCTATGGATTATATACAGTTACATTGTTATGGGGGATCTATGGATTGTATACAGTTACATTGTTATGGGAGATCTATGGATTATATACAGTTACATTATGGGGGATCTATGGATTATATACAGTTACATTGTTATGGGGGATCTATGGATTATATACAGTTACATTGTTATGGGGGATGTGTGGATTATATACAGTTACATTGTTATGGGGGATCTATGGATTATATACAGTTACATTGTTATGGGGGATGTGTGGATTATATACAGTTACATTGTTATGGGGGATCTATGGATTGTATACAGTTACATTATGGGGGATCTATGGATTATATACAGTTACATGTTACCTATATTGAGAGTAAAGTGAGACATTTGATGGGCTGAATAAACCTTTGTACAGTCGTCTCCCCCTCCTGTCGGGTTCAGGACATGGGGCGGCTCTTTACAATTCTTCAGATCACATGTTGGGGGTTGTGGTCTTGGCCCAGCCCCTGTGGTGATCTCGAAAGTGAAAGGATCCACATGTTCCCCCGGCGGCGGCTCTACCCTCTCACCCTAAATTCCAAACATGTTGATGAAATTGTGTAGGAACAAAGGTGAAGGCTACAAAATCCTGGCCCGTATCCCAGGTCTGCTTTTAGTCACTGACTGACAGGGATGTGGGGTGAGATCCTGAGATACACTGACAATGGTGAAGAGACAATGGAAGGAATGTGCAGAGAATGCAGGGAGTGACCGGGAGGGTCAGAAATACACCCAGACTTCAAGTACATGCACCCCCATCCTTGTATCAGTGATGTCAGTAACGGGGCGGGGCTGTGACAACATTATATCAGTGATGTCAGTAACAGGGGGCTGTGACTACCTCTCAGACATGGTATATACAGGCTGGTTGTCAGTAACAGGGGGCGGGGCTGTGACTACCTCAGACATGATATATACGGGCTGGTTGTCGATGAATAGCTGTATTGTAGTGTATATGGCCCTGTTTGGCAGTATTGGGTGCTGTATGGCGGTATTATTCGGTGTTATACTATACAGCTCCGGTTGGTATTACTGTGTTTTTGTGCACTGTTTGGGGCTATTATGTAGAGAATATTTTGGCCCGGGCTCTGTTGGAGATCTGTCCATGTCTTCTCAGACTGATTCCTTACAATGATCTTGAGTACATTGTCTTGGGGCTCCTTATTATTCGGTCAGTATAGGGGGGGGGGTGTTTTGTGGTTTTCTGGCTGCCATTATTCCAGGCCCGGTGTGGAGGACGTTGTATGATTGCAGCTCCGCAGGTCTCTTCACATTCCTGACATTTATCCCATGCTTTGCTCTGGTACTGGGTGCGGCGTCCACTCACTGGGGTCTTCGGCATGTTGGGGCTGGTGTAGGACATGGCATAGCTGAGCGGGGTGAGGCCTGTCAGGCCGGTGACTGACACCTGATGTTTATAGTCCCCGGACTGTCTGCGCTTTATACCGAGGCCACTTATTACACAGAGTCTGTCTGTATACTCAGCTGTATACACTGCACATACCCAGGGATTAGCCCTATACTGGCCCACGGACTGTGGTATTTGGGAGTTTCCCCTGAGCCCCAGGAATGTGCCCCGGTCGGTGCAGGCGGTCACCTCCCAGAATCAACAGGGCAGCACTGCGCCAAGTGCCCAAGCATGCCATAGTAACCCCTTCTGTGCCAATCACCACACCAGAATATTAACCAGTTACTTCCCTTTGATATGTCTAAATATCACCCCCCCCCCCCATCTTACTGCAGTAACCCCTTCCTCTCCAGTCGCAATCCTTCCTAGTCACAGACCTAGATATTACACTCTGTCACTGGCACAGGTATGGCGGGTATATGGGGGGGGGGGGGGTGTACGTTACCCCGGGGTCTGGCGGATCCTGCAGGGCGTTCATTAACCCTGTATAGTCTGCAGTGAGACTGTCATTATAATAGAATTATGTTGCGGTTGGTGAATTATCAGATAACAGTGGGTGCGGCTCACTAACGATTAATTACCGGGCCGAGGCAGACGAGATGAGAGCGTAAAGGGTTAAGTCTATTAGCATTACATGATGGCGTGGCGATTATTACTATTATGATGATTGTTCTCTTACCCACAATGCCCTGCTCTCTTCTACTGTCAGGAGTCCTATAAACAAATCCAGAGCCAGAGAAAGGAGTCACCGGAGTCTCCTGACCTTGTATAACACTCATGGATGACACTGTATAGATGTGCCTATAGATCCCAAGCTCCGCCCACGTGTACAGGAGTTATTATACAGATACATATAGTATACGGGGCGGGGGGGGGGTCACATGAATACATTATTATACAGATACTTATAGTATAAGGGGAGGGGTCACATGAATACATTAATACACAGATACATATAGTATAAGGGGGGGGTGCAGATAGTATGATGGGGGGTCACATGAATACATTAATACACAGATACATATAGTATAAGGGGGGGGGGGTAACATGAATACATTAATACACAGATACATATAGTATACGGGGGGGGCTGCAGATAGTATGATGGGGGGGTCACATGAATACATTAATACACAGATACATATAGTATAAGGGGGGGGGTGCAGATAGTATGATGGGGGGTCACATGAATACATTAATACACAGATACATATAGTATAAGGGGGGGGGGGGTAACATGAATACATTAATACACAGATACATATAGTATAAGGGGGGGGGTGCAGATAGTATGATGGGGGGTCACATGAATACATTAATACACAGATACATATAGTATACGGGGGGGGGCTGCAGATAGTATGATGGGGGGGTCACATGAATACATTAATATACAGATACATATAGTATAAGGGGGGGGGTAACATGAATACATTAATACACAGTTACATATAGTATACGGGGGGGGGGCTGCAGATAGTATGATGGGGGGGTCACATGAATACATTAATATACAGATACATATAGTATACGGGGGGGGGCTGCAGATAGTATGATGGGGGGGTCACATGAATACATTAATATACAGATACATATAGTATAAGGGGGGGTCACATGAATACATTAATACACAGATACATATAGTATAAGGGGGGGGGCTGCAGATAGTATAAGGGGGGGGGGGTCACATGAATACATTAATACACAGATACATATAGTATAAGGGGGGGGTCACATGAATACATTAATACACAGATACATATAGTATACGGGGGGGGGCTGCAGATAGTATGATGGGGGGGGTCACATGAATACATGAATATACAGATAGTATACGGGGGGGGGGCTGCAGATAGTATGATGGGGGGGTCACATGAATACATTAATATACAGATACATATAGTATAAGGGGGGGTCACATGAATACATTAATACACAGATACATATAGTATAAGGGGGGGGGTCACATGAATACATTAATACACAGATACATATAGTATACGGGGGGGGCTGCAGATAGTATGATGGGGGGGTCACATGAATACATTAATATACAGATAGTATACGGGGGGGGGGCTGCAGATAGTATGATGGGGGGGGTCACATGAATACATTAATATACAGATAGTATACGGGGGGGGGGCTGCAGATAGTATGATGGGGGGGTCACATGGATACATTAATACACAGATACATATAGTATAAGGGGGGGGTAACATGAACACATTAATATACAGATACATATAGTATACGGGGGGGGCTGCAGATAGTATGATGGGGGGGTCACATGAATACATTAATACACAGATACAGATAGTATAAGGGGGGGGTAACATGAATACATTAATATACAGATACATATAGTATACGGGGGGGGGCTGCAGATAGTATGATGGGGGGGTCACATGAATACATTAATACACAGATACATATAGTATAAGGGGGGGGCTGCAGATAGTATGATGGGGGGGTCACATGGATACATTTTAGCACTGCAGATAATACATGTATAATGGACGCCCCGGGCTCACAGGATTCCTGCCCGTGTAGGTGACGGCCGCCCTGATATTCGCAGGTAATTTCCGGTGACTTTCCAGGTGATCGCAGTCGGCTGTAACTTGCAGCAGCTTCTTGCACATTTGTCATCCAGGCCATTGGGCTGAGGCTGCGTGTCTCTGGGGGGGTTCTATAGAAATAACTGCAGATACTGTGACTTACTATAGGGGGCAGTAACACCCAGCATTACATGGAGCGTTAGGAGATCGGTTACAGTAGGAGCCGCAGGTTTTAGAAGCTTTTCCTCCGGCTCACACATAATGGCCAGGACTTATATCATCCTCAGTCCACAGAACTGTCCCAGCTTTTGGTTCTGGGTGATTAATATCCATGGAGTTTCCCTTTAAGAAGCGGCCATATTTCCTGTCAGTAGACAGATGAGGCTGGAATGTGGACAGGTTCAGACAGGGCCTACCGGTATATTATTACACACCAGTGACCTGCTCTCTGCCGCACCGCCTGCTAGATATGTGGTGACTCTATGGAGAAGGTGTCCTACCTGTAAGGGGGTAAATATAGAGGGATGAGCCTGGGGGGGGGGGGGGGGGGTAAATATGGAGGAGCCTGGGGGGGGGGGGTAAATATGGGGGAGCCTGGGGGAGAAATATGCGGGAGCCTGGAGGGGTAAATATGGAGGAGCCTGGAGGGGGAAATATGAGGGCCTGGAGGGGGGTAAACATGGGGGAGCCTGGAGGGGGAAATATGGGGGAGCCTGGAGGGGGAAATATGGAGGAGCCTGGAGGGGGAAATATGAGGGCCTGGAGGGGGGTAAATATGGGGGAGCCTGGAGGGGGAAATATGGGGGAGCCTGGAGGGGGGTAAATATGGGGGAGCCTGGAGGGGGGTAAATATGGAGGTGCCTGGGGGGGTAAATATGGGGGAGCCTGGAGGGGGCAATATGGAGGAAAGAGCCTAGAGGGGGAAATATGGGGGAATCTGGAGGGGTAAATACAGATGATCCTGGGGGGGCACAGAGCTCCCCATTGTGTGCACTTGTATATGGTGGAGTTGGGAGAAGCAGCTCTTAGCCTCAGGCTCTGTTCACACTCTACTCCTGGTGTTCTCAGACTCATTAGTTTGGGTCTCCTCCCAGACAATGGTAATTATAGGATTATTCCTATTGTATCTGATTCTGCAGATCTGTCTGATGTCACTCGGGGATTTTTCTGCTTCCTAATAATAATAACGATGCAAATAACTAGATCTGTAGATAGAGAGGACGGGACACAAGACGCCGAACCGCGAGCACATAGCGAGCGCCCCCGGCTGTCCTCACACTGATCAGGGGGCACAGACTTATTCATGTGACTATCTATGTGTATAATAGGCAGGACCATCATGCGCCAGTGACCTAGGCTGGTGCAGAACAATCACTCCTGGGATTAAAAACAGCATAAACCAAAACTGCACCTGCATCCTTAGGGTGTGTTCAGACAGTGCCAGGCCAAAGTCTGCAGGACCTCAGTCTTACTGGTAAAAACGTACTGGGCGCGGTGGTGGATTCAGTGACTCACCAGTGTAATAGGCCCTTAAACACTTAATATTTCATTATATATTCACCTGCTCCCCCCCCCCCCAAAAAAAAAAAAAAAAAAAAATAGAAATTTTTTTTTTTTTACATTTTTGGCTAAACCTCCACACCCTCCTACAGCCCGGCCTGCTCCTGAATGGCGCCCTCCCCCTGTATCCTGGTCCCCCCCTCCGGATCAGCTCGGGTGCAGTATTTTGTATTGCCATATAATAACCCTACATTATATGGAGAGACCGCTGCGGGTTACTGACGTGTTCTACTCATCTTCTCATAGACGGCAGCGACCTCTACTGGACACAGTGCACACTGCAGTTTTGTTTATATTTCACTTAACTTTTTAATATATAATAATAATAAATGTTATTTCTATAGCGCCAACATGCGCAGAGCGGAGTACAGACAGAAAGATGCATTACAGAGAAAGTCATTTCACACAATGGGACTGAGGGCCCTGCTCACAAGAGCTTACAATCTATGAGGTAGAGGGGGTGACACAAGAGGTAGCAGGGGCGGCATCGGAGGTAGCAGGGGGTGATATAGGAGGTAGCAGGGGGTGATATAGGAGGTAACAGGGGGTGATATAGGAGGTAACAGGGGGTGATATAGGAGGTAGCAGGGGCGGTATTGCTTATACAGAGGTCAGACACTTCTGTAATAGAGGTGACTGTCATTACACAAACATAAAACTTTATGAGCCGTCACTAGTGGTGTCCTGTAACATGTGGATGGAGGTTGGACATATAGAGTTATCCTGAAATAGCATCATATCATGTGGGGTAATGTGGGAGCGGGGACAGAGGAGGGTTAAATTTTGGGGATTCTAATTACAGTATGAAAAGGATTACGTTAGACATTGTGATCGGCCTGTCTGATAAGATGCGTCTTTAGTTTGTGTTTGAAACTGTAGAAGTTGGGAGTTAATCTGATTGTCCGGGGTAGAGCATACCAGAGAAATGGTGCAGCTCGGGAGAAGTCTTGTATACGAGCGGGGGAGGTTCTGATAATAGAGGATGGAAGTGTTAGGTCATTGAGTGAGCGGAGAGCACGGGTTGGGCGGTAGACAGAGATGAGGGAAGAAATGTAGGGAGGTGCGGCATTATGGAGAGCCTTGTGGGGGAGGGGGAGAACTTTATATTTTATTCTATAATGAATAGGCAGCCAATGTAGTGACCGGCACAGACCGGAGGCCTCGCTGTAGTGACCGGCACAGACCGGAGGCCTCGCTGTAGTGACCGGCACAGGCCGGAGGCCTCACTGTAGTAACCGGCACAGACCGGAGGCCTCGCTGTAGTGACCGGCACAGACCGGAGGCCTCGCTGTAGTAACCGGCACAGACCGGAGGCCTCGCTGTAGTGACCGGCACAGACCGGAGGCCTCGCTGTAGTGACCGGCACAGACCGGAGGCCTCGCTGTAGTGACCGGCACAGGCCGGAGGCCTCACTGTAGCATCTAGACTAGGGGTGGGCAATTAATTTTCCCATGGGGCCACATGAGAAATTGTAACGGTTCTAGAGGGCACGCCTTGGCAAATTTAGCTCCACCCACTTCTACGCTGACTCCGCCCATTCTCAATCGTCTTTCCAAGTGCCCCCACAAAGTATAATCCTCCTAAAGTCACCCGTACATTATATGTCCCCACATTATAATGTTCCCTCCAAATGTCCCACAGTGTTAAGTCCCTCTCCTGGTGCCCCAGAATAAACTAGCAGAAACTAAAGGGGACATTAAACTGGGGCAGCTGGAAGAGGACATGGCCCCCTCCAGCCACCCCCCATGGTTTAAAATTTTCCTCCAGCTGCCCCAGTTTAATGTCACCCTCAATGTGCCCCCTCCATGTGCATTCAGTGTAACTGCCCCCCTACATCTGCCCCTAGTTCCCCCCTCTTGCTCACACATGCTGTATCTTCTCTCTTTATCTTCCAGCAGCCCCCATTGCCAGCAGCTTGCATCAAGCACAGTCCCGTGTGGCTCCACCCATTAACGAGTCATAGCCTATCCTGGTGATAGGCTGTGATGACATCATCACAGGTCCTTGAAAAATCTTCCACTAGCTACGTGGGCTGGATAGAAGCAGTCAGGGGGCCGGATGTGACCTGCGGGCCGGACATTGCCCAGGTCTCATTTAGACTGATAGATGAGCCTGGTCGAAGGGGAAGAGCGATTAGTAAGGAGTTACAGGACTTTTTGAGATTTTCCCTTCTTGTTCCACATCCGATAACATCTCAAGTCCTAGTCAGTGGAGTAACACTTATATAAGTCCATGTATAGTGTCCCTGCCATGTATGTAGATCCATGTGATCCATGAGTCTCACTATAACCAGTTGACTGCCATAGATGAGGCATTATCGGGATATGTTGTCGTGTACATGGCCAACATGTGACCTGTCTAGATGATTCCTAGTGGTGACTGTACATGTAGGACTGCAGAATATTGGGGGGAACGGTGCGGTTTTGGTCTCACATTAACATCTCCTTCTTTTCTTTCTTGTAGGGAAATTTGCACCAAACCAGAAGAAACTCTCAGTACAGATTAAGACACAAGACAGATCAAGACCCCTCGACAATGGAGCATAAAAATCATCACAACCTGAAGCAAGGTGCAGTAGGGCACACTGTGAAACAGTCACACATGGAGTGCCATAAAGGGGATCATAAAGCCGAGCATGGTGCAGACCATAAGGCCGAACATGGGGTGCAGCTTGGAGTGCCACATGGAGTCCAACTTGGAGTGAAGCTTGGAGCAGAGCATGGAGTCCATCACAAAGAGGAACATAAATCCGAGCATGGAGTCCAACTTGGAGTGAATCTTGGAGTGGGGCATGGAATACAGCTTGGAGTGGGGCATGGAGTACAGCTCGGAGTGGGGCATGGAGTTCAGCACAGAGAGGAGCATAGAGCAGAGCATGGAGTACAGCTTGGAGTGGGGCATGGAGTGCATCACAAAGAGGAACATAAAGCAGAACATGGAGTGAAGTTTGGTGTGCATCATGGATTGCAACTTGGAGTAAAGCTTGGAGCGGAGCATAAAGTTGAGTCTCATCATCATTCATCCCATACTGTGAGCTGCCATGGGTCCAGGCATGGTGTTGAATTCAGTCAGCACCACACTCACCAAGCCCATGTTAATGGATCTCTGAGCCAGCATGAGGCTATACAGACAACTGAACCTACTGAAGTCCCCCACATTGAACCTATTAAAGCCTCTCCCAGTATTGGAGGATTTATAGTCCCTCAGACAAAGGATAAAGTGAGCGTCTACCAGGCTGTCGTGGCCAAGCTTGTGTCAGAGGAGGTGGCTGTGGCGCTGCTGGAAGCCCAGGCTGCCACTGGTGGCATCATCCATCTGCCAGACAACCAGAAGCTCACCATAGAGGCAGCTGTGCAACAAGGAGTTGTAGGACCAGAGTATCAGCAAAAACTGATGACCGCATACAGTGCAGCGCTGGGCTATAAAGACAAAGACGAGACTCTGTCTCTGTATCAAGCATTCAAGAAAGGTTTGGTAAAAAAAACCGATACGGTGCGTTTCCTGCAGGCCCAAATAGCCACGGGTGGGATCATCGACCATGTGAACGGCAATCGTGTATCTACAATTGAGGCTCTAAAGCTTAACTACATAGATGAATATCTGCTGAAACTCCTTAGTGAAAGTTCTCATTTGTCTAGGTGCTACCTTAACCCCAACACACAAGATTATTCCACATACCTGGAGCTCATTTCCAAGTCTGTCAATGATGCCGGGCTGCTGCTGCTTCCACTGCAAGAAACCCTGCAAGGCCTGAGGAGGCCTGTCACAGCCGAACAGCTATTCAAGGCCAATATCATCAACCAATTTCAGTATAACGAAGTCATTCAAGGCAAGCTGACCATCCAAAGCCTGGGAGGACTACCAGAGGTGCATCAGTACTTGCAAGGTCAGGCAAGCATTGGAGGCATCTACATTGAGCGCACCAAGGAAAAACTGAGCGTCTATCAAGCCATGAAGAAAAACTTCCTTCCTCTGGACACTGCAGTTGCTCTTTTGGAAGCTCAGGCTGCCTCGGGGTTCATTATAGATCCAGTCAAGAACAGGCGATTGACTGTCACAGAAGCCATTCAGGAGGAACTTGTAGGACTGGAGCTCAAAGAGAAGCTGCTGACCGCTGAACGAGCAGCGATTGGCTTCAAAGACCCTTATACCGGAAATCAGATTTCCCTATTCCAAGCCATAAAGAAAGAAATTATTGACAAAACGTTAGGACTTAAATTGCTGAACGTCCAAATTGCCACCGGAGGCGTCATTGACCCAGTTCACAGCTTCCATGTCCCATTGAATGTTGCCTATCAACGTGGCTTACTTGATAAAGAAATTTCCAATTTAATCTTTGCCCCAACCAATACCTTGTCTGGATTCCTGGATCCGAATACCGATGACTTCATCACTTACCAAGAATTACAGAAGCGATGTACAATTGACCCCGAATCAAATACTTTCATATTTCCCATAAAACTCGCTTTCAATGGCTTAAGAGGAAAAGTTACAAGTGACGAACTGCTGGACTCCCTCATCATCGATAAGGCCATGTATGAGGATCTGCAGCAGGGAAAGATCTCTGTTGAAGTGGTGGCTTCTCAGGACAATGTAAGACGTTACCTTCGTGGTACGGGGACTATAGCAGGAGTGGCCGTGGTATCTACTAATAAGAGGAAAAGCATTTACCAAGCAATGAAGGAACATCTGCTTATGCCGGGGACTGCCATAGCTCTGCTGGAAGCTCAGGCTGCCACCGGGTATCTGATCAACCCGGTAAAGAATCTGAAATTCTCAGTGGAAGATGCTGTGAAAAATGGACTGATCGGGGCAGAGCTTTATGAAAAACTGCTCTCTGCAGAAAAAGCAGCTGTGGGCTACAAGGACCCGACCTCTGGTGAAAAACTTTCCCTACTTCAAGCAATAAAAAGGGGATTTGTACCACGGAATCATGGCACCCATCTTCTGGAGGTCCAGCTTGCTACCGGTGGGATTATCGATCCTTCAAAGAAGCATCGTGTTCCAGAGGAAGTGGCCTACACACGTGGCGTCTTTGACAAGGAACTAAATACGACTCTCCTTAACCCCACAAATGACATTAAAGGATTCTTCGATCCTAATGCAAAACAAAACGTGACTTATGCCCAGTTACTGGAGAAGTCTGTGGTGGACTGCCATACAGGACTCTACCTGGTTCCAGTTTTTGACAATACCCACGATGCTCTGAAGACACCACATTCCTTTATCGATTACCATATCAAAACCACTTTAGATCAGATCAAACTCACCGTGACCTACGGAAAATTCAAAGGACAGGTGGTGACCTTATGGCGTCTTCTCTTCTCAGAATATTTCACCATTGAATTCCGAGAGTCTCTCTTTAAACAGTATAAAGCAGGGAGCCTCTCGGTAGAAGAGCTGTCGTGCAAAGTTAATGTCGCCCTTCAAGATCTCGCGTCTTCTAGAAAAGTAACATTTAAAGGCCTGAGAGAATCTGTGACTCCTGGGCAGCTGCTTGAGTCCGAAATTATCGACAAGGAATTGTTCAAAAAGTTGCAAGAAGGTGAAGCTTCTGCTAAGGATGTGGTGAATATTGACACAGTCAAGAAATACCTGCAAGGTACCGGAAGCATTGGCGGGCTTGTCTTAACTGATACTCAAGAAAAGATTAGTATCTACCAAGCAAAGAGAAAAGGCTTACTAAGACCTGGAACCTCGCTAATCCTTCTCGAAGCTCAAGCAGCAACAGGTTTCATTATTGACCCTGTTAAAAACAAAAAATACTCTGTCGCCGAGGCGCTGAAGGATAAAATAATCGGCCCAGAATTCTATGACAAACTTCTGTCAGCAGAAAAATCAGTCACTGGTTATAAGGATCCTTACACTGGAGAAGTCATTTCTTTGTTTCAAGCTATGAGCAAGGACTTAATTGTCAAGGATCACGGCATTCGACTTCTAGAAGCCCAAATTGCCACTGGAGGAATCATAGATCCCATCAATAGTCTTCGGATTCCAGTGAACGTCGCTTACAAACGAGGATATTTTGACAAGAAGATGAATGTAATCCTCTCAGATCCTGACGATGACACAAAAGGTTTCTTTGATCCCAACACCAATGAAAACCTCACTTACCTACAGCTGAAGGAAAAATGCATCATAGACCCTTCCACGAGCCTCTGTCTTCTTCCACTGTACACCAGAAGGAGTCGCCTCGATATTAACGATTACATCAAAGATTCCTTCAGAAATCTGGAGATTTATGTGAAATATGGAAGATTTAAGGGGCAAACCGTCTCGGCCTGGTTTCTCATAAACTCTGAATACTTCAGTGAATGGAGAAGAAAAGAAATTCTGGAGAAATTTATCCTGAAGAAGGTGACGTTTGACCAGGTCATCATATTGATTGAGGAAGAAATAAAGAAATGGACTGAGATTACTGTCCCTGCACTGAAAGGTCAGGTAAACATTTACGACTTGTGGGAGTACGAGATCATCGACAAAGATCTATTGGAACAAGTTTTAGAGGGTAAATTGACGGCAGATGATGTTGTCAAAATGGAGAGTGTCCAAAAGTATTTGCATGGCTCCGGTGTCCTTGGCGGAGTCGTCATCCAGCCTTCTAACCAAAAACTCAGTTTCTATGAGGCGGCAAAGAAGAATATCCTACAGCGCAGCACTGTATTACCACTTCTAGAAGCCCAAGCAGCTACTGGTAATATCATAGACCCAGTCAGCAACCAAAGACTGTCTGTCGATGAAGCCTTCAAAGCAGCAGTGATCGACCCACAAATTTACAACAGACTGGTTTCCGCAGAAGAAGCCGTAACTGGTTACAGGGATCCGTTTTCAGGAAAGAAAATCTCACTCTTCCAAGCCATGAAGAAAGGCCTTGTAGAAGAAAAGCATGCCAAACAGCTCTTGGAAGCACAACTAGCCACTGGCGGAGTCATTGACCCTGTACACAACTTCCATCTTCCAAGCTCGGTGGCCAAGAAGCTTGGTTTTATCAATGAAGAAGTTCATGAAAGCCTATCTCATCCTACCGATGACTCAAAGTTTTTCTATAATCCTATTACTAAAGAAAACGTCACTTACTCAGACCTCCTCAGTCAGTCACAAAAAGATGAGTCCACAGGCATCTATCTCCTGCCTTTGACCCAGGACTTTGCTGAAGTTACCAGTTATACCGACGAGGAGGTAGAACAGACTTTCAAGAACACCAGAATTGAAGAAAGACATTCAACAATTTGGGAACTGATTTACTCCGGATACTTCACAGAGGAGCAAAGGTACAAAATTCTGGCAAAATATAAGTCGAAGAAGATGTCTATAGAGGCACTGATCTCAGAAGTATTGCAAATAGTCAGGAACAATGAAATCCTTAAGACAACGCACATCAGTTTTCAAGGGCTGCGAGGAAAAGTGTCCGTGGTCTGGCTCCTGGATATGGGAATTATCTCAAAGAAAACATTCGATGAACTTGTTGAAGGTACCAAGTCCATTGAGGAAGTCTCAGAAATGGACGATGTTAAGAAATATCTGCAAGGCACGGGATGCATCTCAGGAGTTTATGTACCATCAACAAAGGAGAAGATGAGTATTTATCAAGCCATGAAAAAGAACCTCATCCTCCCTGCCCATGGTGTAATGCTTTTAGAAGCTCAGGCTGCAACGGGGGCCATCATTGACCCAATAAAGAATGAGCGGCATACAGTAGACAGTGCCGTGAAGTCAGGGGTAGTCGGGCCTGAACTTCACCAAAAACTTTCAGATGCAGAAAAAGCAGTGACTGGACACGTTGACCCGTATACAACAAGCAAGATATCACTGCATGAAGCTATAAACAAAAAACTTGTCCCAGAAAAAGAAGGCCTTCCACTTCTACAAGCCCAGTTAGCTTCTGGAGGAATTGTACATCCACTCTATGGTCATTATGTTCCATTGCATGTCGCTCACAAGAAGCTGTTTGTGGATGAAGAAATGTCCAGAAAAACAGATGCCCTGAAACTTTACTTTGATCCAAACACGAAAGAAAAACTAAGTTACCAGCAACTGAAAGAGCGATGTTACACCGACCCTGAAACCGGCTCTTTGCTTCTTTCTCTTTCGGAAAATGTGGCTTTATACGCTGAAGGGCATCACATTGATGTGCTAAAATCATTTACAGTCAATGTACCCGCTGGAAGATTCAAAGGCCAATCGGTGTCTTTGTGGGAACTTCTGAATTCAGAGTATGTGAGCTCCGAAAAACTGAGAGAACTGCTTCTTCTATACAAAAACAGCAGTTCTGAAGTTCTCCAGGAGATCATCAAAACAGTCACCACCACCATTGAGGAAACCGAGGAAAGGAGCACAAAAATCAAGTTTAAAGGCCTCCGAAAACAGGTCTCTGCAAGCGACCTCTTCCAGTCAAATGTCATAGACAAGAAAACTCTGGACGAGCTTAATCTAGGAAAGAAAACCATTGGTGAAGTGACACAAATGGACAACGTAAAGCGGTATTTAGAAGGAACAAACTGTATTGCAGGAGTTCTCCTCCAATCCACCAACACCAAGATGAGTATTTATGAAGCAATGCTGAAACGCATCCTGAGACCTGGAACGGCTCTGGTCCTCTTAGAAGCTCAGGCAGCCACCGGGTTCATTGTGGATCCAGTTAACAATAGGAAGCTATCGGTAGATGATGCTTTTGCTGAAGGGTTAATAGGAAAAGATGTACATGCTAAGCTACTCTCTGCTGAGCAAGCAGTAACCGGGTACAATGACCCACACACGGGAAACAAAATTTCCTTGTTTCAAGCCTTGCAGAAAAACTTAATAGTTGATTGTCATGCAATCCGTCTTCTGGAAGCTCAGATTGCCACAGGAGGTCTCATCGATCCGGTGCATAGTCACAGAGTTCCTGTACAGGTTGCCTATCAGCGGGGTTACTTCAATGAGGAGATGAACAAAATCCTGTCAGATCCCAGTGATGACACTAAATGTTTCTTTGACCCAAACACCCATGAGAACCTGACTTACCTACAGCTCCTAGAGCGATGCATCAAGGACCCTGAAACTGGATTGTATCTCCTACAAGTAGTAAAGAATAGAGAAAACTACTTCTATATCACCAACCAAATCATATCAGACCTGAAATCAAGACACATCAGACTGCAGGTCGGAAAATTTGCCAATCAAACAGTAACCGTGTGGCAAGTTCTCTCCTCTCATTACTTTACCGAACTGAAAAGAAGAGAGTTGGTCAAACTGTACGTAGAAGGTGTGCTTCACATAGAGCAACTCATCTCCACCCTCACCACTGCCATCGAAGAGTATGAAGCCAAAAGCGGCACCTTGAAATTCCAAGGAATCAGGGGTGAAGTGAGCGCTATCGAGTTGTACAACTCAGACATCATTGACGAAAAGACCCTGAATGACCTGGAGGCAGGAAGACTGACTATAGAAGCTGTTTCTCAACTGGAAAATGTTAAGAAGTATCTGAGAGGAACTGGTAGTATTGCCGGTGTGCTAACGTTACCCAACAATGAGACCATCAGCATTTTTGAGGCTATAAAGAGAGGTATTTTATCCAGAGACATCGGCTTGACCCTTCTGGAGGCCCAACTCTCAGCAGGATCTCTAGTAGATCCCTTAAAGAATGAAGCCCTGTCTATTTCTGAGGCCTTGTCTGCGGGTCTGATTAGTGAGGAGGATCGCCAACAACTTGAAATTGCTGAAAAGGCATTTAGTGGATTTACTGATCCAGAATCTGGTAAAAAAATCTCCCTCTTCCAAGCAATCAAGAAGAAAATCCTACCCAAAGAGCAAGGAATCCCTCTTTTGGAATCCCAGCTGGCTACTGGGGGTATTGTTGACCCCATTCACTATCATAGACTTCCTTTACATGTGGCCTATAGAAAGGGTTATTTGGATGAGGACTTTTATATTCTAATAGCCAACGGAAGGAAAAGATTTGTGGACCCCAACACCCACGAAAGGATTACATACAAAGATTTTCTGGAGCGATGTGTGAAAGATCCAAAAACTGGAATATACTTAGTACAAGTGGCTGAGAAACACGATGACTACTTTTACATCGATGACCCAACTAAAAATATTTTGAGATCAACAGTTGTGAAGATGGACAAAGGCAGGTTCAAGGGTCAGGATATTTCATTGTGGGATCTTCTATTCTCAACCTACATTTCTGAAAATGATCGAAAAGACCTAATAAAGAAATATCAGTTGAAGACCTCAACGACAGTCAAAGAGATAACAAATGCAGTTTTCTCCATTATCGAAGAAAAGGAAAAAGGCCAAAACGATATCTGGTTCCAAGGTTTGAGAAAACAGGTCACCGCCACAGAGCTGTTTGATGCGGGAATAATCAGTAAAGAGACTCTGGACGGATTACAGCAGGAACCAAAAACAGTGGATGATGTCGCAAAATCAGACTCCATTAGAAGATATCTCGAGGGGTCCAGTTGCATTGCGGGTGTTCTCGTCCCATCTAAACAAGATCCTACCAAAAAAGAAAAGCTAAACATCTACGATGCCTTATTGAGACGCTTACTGAGACCTGGAACAGCTCTGATCTTGCTGGAAGCGCAGGCAGCTACTGGCTTTATCATTGACAGCGTACATAACAAAAAACTTTCAGTAGATGAGGCTTTATCTGCTGGACTCATTGGCCACGAGATCTACAAAAAACTTTTAACTGCAGAAAAAGGAGTGACGGGCTACACAGATCCCCACACCGGTGGCAAAATCTCCTTGTTTCAAGCCATGCAGAAGGATCTAATTGTTAAGGAGCACGGCATTCGCTTACTCGAAGCCCAGATTGCTACTGGTGGCATCATTGATCCAGTGCAGAGTCATCACGTCCCCGTGGAGGTGGCCTACAAACGAGGTTACTTTGATGAAGAATTGAACCACATCCTTTCTAACCCTACCGATGACACAAAAGGATTCTTCGATCCGAACACTCACGAGAACCTCACGTACCTGCAGCTCCTCCAGAGATGCACACAAGACCCAGAGACTGGACTATATATGCTGGAATTAAAACCCAGTGGGTTTTCCCAAATCCAAGCTACTTTAAAAACCAAAACAATTCAAGTCACTACTGGGGAATTCCAAGGAAAGAGTGTTTCCATCTGGGAGTTCCTTAATTCCAAAGACATCTCACAGGAGAAAAGAGAGGAGCTTCTGAAGAAGTATGAGTCTGGAATATTGACTATTGAAGACATTATAACTAAAGTTATTAAAATCGCTACCGAAGTGAAGGTCAATGTTCCTCTCGATACAACAGACTCATCTCGTCAACCTGTCTCATCCATTCAATCCTCTACACAACCCCAGGAGATCCTCCAGACAAAAGTAGTGGATGTACCAGTGGGTGACTTCAAAGGACAGAGCATATCGCTATGGGTGCTTCTAAATTCCCGTTATTTCTCAGAAGATAAGAGGTTAGATATCCTTCAGAGGCTGGAAAAAGGGACAATAACCATTGATGAAATTATTACTTACGTCCTTAACATCATCTCTGAGGCTGAATCGGTCAAGACGGTAGAAGAACCGGTGGAAGCAGAATTATCTGTACATGAAGAGGAAATTCAGAGAGCCCTACAAAGCATAAACCTACATATCGAGAAAGGAGAGTACGCAGGACAAGAAGTTTCTGTGTGGGATCTTCTTCACTCCAGATTTATCCCACACGAAACACAACATGAGTTACTAGGAGATTACAAGTCTGCTGTCCAAAGCATCATGGAAATGGTGATGGAGTCTATAAAAGAGGCCGATCAAGATCTAAGGCGCAAGTACAATCTAAAAGAAGAAATTTACAACACCTTGCAGACCATCAAGATCGAAGTCAAGGAGGGCCAGTTTAAGGGTCAGATACATATACTGTGGGATCTACTAAGCAGCAAGTACTTCTCAGAGGAGAAGAAGCGGGAGCTTCTCAATCAGTTTAATTCTGGAGCGATAAACGTAGAAGAGCTGATTAAAGTAATCCACACAATTATATCTGAGACGGAGGAGCGTAGCAGAAAGCTGAAATTTAAGGGTCTTAGAAGACAAATTACAGCAACTGAACTTCTTTCATCCAAAATCATTGACCAGAACACCTTGACAGAGCTGACTCAAGGATCAAAGACCGTGGAAGAAGTGACTCAAATAGACAGTGTGAAGAGGTACCTAGAAGGAACCAGCTGTATTGCGGGAGTGCTGGTACCATCTCTGAAAGATCCTTCAAAGAAAGAGAAAATGAGCATCTACAATGCCATGATAAGGAACATCCTCAGACCAGGGACAGCACTTGTCCTTCTAGAAGCTCAGGCGGCCACTGGGTTTATCATTGACCCCGTCAATAATAAGAAGCTCTCCGTGGATGAAGCTGCTGCTGCTGATTTAATTGGGGGAGAACTTCATAGAAAGCTTCTGTCTGCCGAAAAAGCTGTCACTGGTTATATTGATCCATACACTGGAGACAAAATCTCCCTCTTCCAAGCCATGCAGAAAGAACTAATTGTGAAAGACCATGGCATCCGCCTCCTGGAGGCCCAGATAGCGACAGGAGGTATCATTGATCCATTGCACAGTCATCGTGTTCCGGTGGAGGTCGCCTATAGTCGCGGTTACTTTGATGAAGAGATGAATCAGATCCTTTCAGATCCCACAGATGACACTAAGGGATTCTTTGATCCAAATACACATGAGAACCTCACCTACCTGCAGCTACTTGGAAGATGCATTAAAGATCCAGATACTGGACTCTACATGCTGGAAATGAAAGACAAAAAAGCTCTGCCAACAGACCAGGCCTGGGAAGCCCCCTTGAGATCTGGCACTATCCCAGTTAAAACCGGAAAGTTTAAAGACCAGACATTGTCCATCTGGGTTCTGCTCCACTCTGAATATTTTACAGAAGAAAAGAGACAACTGCTCCTGAAACAGTACAGATCAGGAACCTTAAAAATTGAGGAACTTATCGCAACCATTATAAAGACCATGGAGGAATGGGAACAGAAGGCAGTTGTTCAGGTCGTGAATGAATCCATCACAACAACCACAACACAACCAGAGCAAGAAGTCGTCCAGGAATCTGAAGTCCAGTCAGAGATAGTTGAGGTCACCAAAGTCGAGGTCCAGGAACAGAAGATCTCAAAGACTGAAGAGACAACAGTTACTTCTGTGGAGACTGATGGCGTCTTGGCTCTTCCAGAGAAAGCAGTAACGACTTTTACCGATGAAGACATCCATAAAACATTAAATATCTTTACTGTTCCAGTGAAAAAGACCGTGTTCCAAAGCAAGAAGGTGTCTCTTTGGGATATGCTGCACTCCAAATACATCTCAGAAGAACAGAGATGTACTCAGTTGAGCAAATACCATATTTCTTTAGAAAAAGTGAAACAAACCATTCTAAAATTAATTGAAAGTTCAGAAATAAAAGCAATAGAAAGAGATATACAGCATGAATTGGAACATAAGCTTACTGTAATCAACGTCGGAGAATTCAAAGGACAAAACCTCTCATTATGGTTCCTTCTTCATTCTAAATATTTCTCTGAGGAGAAGAGAAAAGAACTGCTCGAGAAGTACAGGTCTGGGTCAATAACCATAGAGGAACTTCTGAAAATCATCATAACAATCGTTGAAGAGACGGAAAGTCTCAATCTGAAATTTAAGGGTTTCAGGAGACAGGTGAGCGCCACCGAGCTGCTGCAGTCAGAAATCATCGACCAGAATACTCTCACGGAGTTGACCCATGGCAGTAAGACGGTGGAGGAGGTCACTCAGATGGACAGTGTTAGGAGATACCTTGAAGGAACTAGCTGTATCGCTGGTGTGTTTGTGACATCGAAGAAAGATCCTTCACAAAGAGAAAAATTGACCATTTATGATGCCATTATAAAGGGAATACTAAGACCCGGAACAGCCTTGGTTCTTCTCGAAGCTCAAGCAGCCACTGGATATGTGATCGATCCTATTAACAACAAGAAGCTTTCTGTAGATGAAGCTTTAGCTGCAAATCTGATCGGCTATGACATTTACGATAAACTGTTGTCAGCAGAAAGAGGAGTTACTGGCTACAAAGATCCCTACACCGGAGAACAAATCTCATTATTCCAAGCCATGAAAAAAGACCTTATCGTAAAAGATCATGGAATCCGCCTTCTGGAAGCCCAGATAGCGACAGGTGGCATCATCGACCCAGTGCACAGTCACAGAGTCCCTGTGGAGGTAGCGTACAAGCGTGGATACTTTGATGAGGAACTGAACCAGATCCTTTCTGACCCAAGTGACGATACCAAGGGATTCTTTGACCCAAATACTCATGAGAACCTCACCTATCTGCAGCTCCTCCAGAGGTGTGTGAAGGACCCAGACACTGGCCTGAACATGTTGGAAGTCAATGTGAACAAGGTTTCTTCTTCCCAAATAGGCATAGAGACCATATTAAGGACAAAGACTATTACAATCACACAAGGTCGATTTAAAGGGAAGGCTATGGCCATCTGGGAAATTCTGAATTCTGAATACATTTCAGCTGAACAAAGGGAAGACCTAATAAATAAGTACAAAGCTGGGACTTTATCCATTGATGAACTTATCACTACACTAGAAAAGATCATTCACACAACTGAGGAAACCATCACAACCGTGCAGGTACCATCCACTGAAGTGCCTGTGGGGGACCCTGTCAATAAAACAGAGGATCTGACTACACTGACTCTTCATCAAGATGTCCCAACAGAGAGGCCTACTAGGTCTTATCCCTCCATTCAGGAGGATGGGATACAGAAGGCCCTACAGAGCATCCACATCGATGTCACAAAAGGACAGTATGCCGGACAACAGGTGTCCGTGTGGGACCTTGTTCACTCCAGATACATACCAGAGCCCAAAAGGCAAGAACTTTTAGGCAACTATAAGTTCACTGTAGAAGACATAATACATATTGTCGTACAGTCTATTGAAGAGAGTGAGCAGAAAATCAGTAAGTCCACACTTAAATCAGAATTTATTCTGAAGGCGGAAATACTTAGTAGTCTACAGACTGCACAGACTGAAGTCGCTGTCGGGGAGCTAAAAGGCAAGAAGCATTCAGTGTGGGATCTTCTGAACACCAAGTACTTTTCAGAAGCAAAGAAATTGGAGCTTCTTCAAAAAGTGGATTCTGGAGCGATAAGTATTGCAGAACTTATTAAGATTATCACCACCCATATAGAGGAGACGGAGGAGCGTAGCAAGAATCTAAAATTCAAGGGCTTCAGAAGACAAATTACAGCAACTGAACTTCTCGCCTCAGACATCATTGACCACGACACATTAACAGAGCTGGCTGAAGGACGAAAGACTGTGGAAGAGGTGACCCAAACAGACAGTGTGAAGAGGTATCTAGAAGGAACAAGCTGTATTGCGGGAGTGCTAGTACCATCTCGGACAGATCCTTCAAAGAAAGACAAGATGACTATCTACAATGCCATGATAAGGAGCATCCTCAGACCGGGGACAGCACTTGTCCTTCTAGAAGCTCAGGCGGCCACTGGGTTTATCATTGACCCAGTCAATAATAAGAAGCTCTCCGTGGATGAAGCTGCTGCTGCTGGTATAATTGGGGGAGAACTTCAAAGAAAGCTTCTTTCTGCAGAAAAAGCTGTCACTGGTTATATTGATCCATACACTGGAGACAAAATCTCCCTCTTCCAAGCCATGCAGAAAGAACTAATTGTGAAAGATCATGGCATCCGCCTCCTGGAGGCCCAGATAGCAACAGGAGGTGTCATTGACCCAGTACACAGCCATCGTGTTCCTGTGGAAGTCGCCTATAAACGCGGTTACTTTGATGAAGAGATGAATCAGATCCTTTCAGATCCCACAGATGACACTAAGGGATTTTTTGATCCAAATACTCATGAGAACCTCACCTACCTGCAGCTGGTTAGACGATGCATTCAAGATCCAGATACCGGACTCTACATGCTGGATATGAAAGACAAAAAATCCCTGCCAACAGACCAGGCCTGGGAAGCCACACTGATATCTCGCACTGTTCCAGTGAATAGTGGTTGGTACGCCGGCCAGACTATATCCATATGGGTTCTCCTCCATTCTGAATATTTTACAGAAGAAAAAAGACAACTGTTCCTGAAACAGTACAGATCAGGAGCCATAACAATAGAGGAACTCTCCGCAATGATCACAAAGACCATTGAGGAATGGGAAAAAGATCAGAAAGATCAACTTAAGTCTGTGTTCGTGGAGGTTGGCAAAGGAAAGTTCCAGGGACAGAAAGTCTCGGTGTGGGAAATTCTGCACTCTGACTACATCCCAGAAAGTAAAAAAGAAGAGATCTTGCAGAAATATTCTTCTGGGCTCTGGACTTTTGAAGAGATAGTCAGAATTATCACAGAGACTGTGACGACAGAAACTGATGAAAGTATCGCTGATCTCCGGGTGGATGAGACTATAGCAAGCGCTAATGGTGAACTCGACAAAGCTCTGAATGCCATCGCTGTCAATATCACAACTGGCGAATTCCAAAAAGAAAAACCATCTCTTTGGAAAGTTCTCCACTCCAAGTATGTCTCAGAAGACAAGCGGAAGGAACAGCTGAACAAACACCAGGTTACGGTGGAGAAAGTCAAGCAAACTATCTTACAATTTATAGAGAACTCTGAACCAAAAAGTGAGCAAGACACACAAAAGGAATTGGAAACTAAATTGACTGAAGTAAATCGCGGAGAATTCAAGGGTCAAAATGTCTCTGTATGGTTCCTTCTCCATTCTAAGTATATCACAGAAGAAAAGAGGCAAGAACTCCTTGAAAAGTACAGGTCTGGGTCAATAACCATAGAAGAACTTCTGAAAATCATCATAACAATCATTGAAGAGACGGAAAGTCGCAATCTGAAGTTTAAGGGCTTCAGAAGACAAGTGACTGCCACCGAGCTGCTGCAGTCAGAAATCATCGACCAGAATACTCTCACGGAGTTGACCCATGGCAGTAAGACGGTGGAGGAGGTCACTCAGATGGACAATGTTAGGAGATACCTTGAAGGAACTAGCTGTATCGCTGGTGTGTTTGTGACATCGAAGAAAGATCCTTCACAAAGGGAAAAATTGACCATTTATGATGCCATTATAAAGGGAATACTAAGACCCGGAACAGCCTTGGTTCTTCTCGAAGCTCAAGCAGCTACTGGATATGTGATCGATCCTATTAACAACAAGAAGCTTTCTGTAGATGAAGCTTTAGCTGCAAATCTGATCGGCTATGACATTTACGATAAACTGTTGTCAGCAGAAAGAGGAGTTACTGGCTACAAAGATCCCTACACCGGGGAGCAAATCTCATTATTCCAAGCCATGAAAAAAGACCTTATTGTAAAAGATCATGGAATCCGCCTTCTGGAAGCCCAGATAGCGACAGGTGGCATCATCGACCCGGTACACAGTCACAGAGTCCCTGTGGAGGTAGCGTACAAGCGTGGATACTTTGATGAGGAACTGAACCAGATCCTTTCTGACCCTAGTGACGATACCAAGGGATTCTTTGACCCAAATACTCATGAGAACCTCACCTATCTGCAGCTCCTCCAGAGGTGTGTGAAGGACCCAGACACTGGATTATACATGTTAGATGTGAAGGACAGCAAACTTGCAATCCCTGCAGAACAAAATGCAAAATCTGTTCTTCAGTCTAGAACTGTACAGATCGATGTTGGTGCTTTTAAGGGAAAAGACACTTCGGTGTGGGATCTTCTATATTCTCAGTACATCTCAAAGGAAAAACAAGAAGAACTACTGAAGAGTTATCATACTGGCATGCTGACCATAGAAGAACTGATAACCATCCTTATTACCATCATCACTGAAACATTGTCCTCTGTTCTACGATCTAGAACCGTACAGATTGATGTTGGTGCTTTTAAGGGAAAAGACACATCGGTGTGGGATCTGCTACATTCCCAGTATGTCTCAAAGGAAAAACAAGAAGAACTACTGAAACAGTATCATGCCGGCACACTGACCATAGAAGAGCTGATAACCATCCTTATTACCATCATCACTGAATCAGTCTCCTCTGTTCTCCGATCTAGAACCGTACAGATTGATGTTGGTGCATTTAAGGGAAAAGACACATCGGTGTGGGATCTTCTACATTCCCAGTATGTCTCAAAGGAAAAACAAGAAGAACTACTGAAACAGTATCATACCGGCACACTGACCATAGAAGAACTGATAACCATCCTTATTACCATCATCACTGAGACCGTGTCCACCAGTGAAAATAAATCCATTAAGAAGTCTTTTCAATCTGTTACAATAGAAATATTTAAAGGAAGTCACCAAGAAGAAACCATGTCTCTCTGGGACCTTCTACATTCTAAGTATATCCCAGAGGACAAGAGAGAAGAGTTGCTTGAGAAGTACAAATCAGGAACATTGAAAATTGAAGAAATCGTCAACATAGTCTTATCTATGATCCACAAAACTCAGCATACGTCCTCAAAGACTGAAGTCACTATAACAAAGGAGGTCAAAGTAACCTCAGCTTCCATCAATATGGACCATTGGCCATCAGAGCAACAACTCCAAAATGCTCTTCTAGTAATTCCAAGTGACCTGTCAGGAACACCGTCGCAACAAAAGAGTGTTTCGGCCTGGGAACTTCTAAACAGTGAGAATGTGCCCAAGGATAAGAAGACTGAGCTCCTACAGACAGTGAAGGGTTCCGTCAGAGAAATTTTGAGCACCTGTAGCAGCCTCCTTAAAGAAGGATCTAAAGAAGCTTCTCAAGAAATTCATCTAAAGGAGGAACAGAAGAAAACATTAGAGTCCGCCCTGACCCAGATCTCAGTAGGCAGCCATGTAAGCGAATCTGAGCCTGCCAACAAGAGGGTTCAGACTCAGAACTTTCTCCAGTCTGTGGACGTCGATTTGACCATAGGTCAACTTAAAGGTCGCAAAAGTTCCTTATGGGAATTATTGAATTCTCCACATATTACATCTGAGAAGAAGGATGAACTCCTTGTAGGGTATGAAAGTGGAAGCCTTTCTATGAATGATCTTCTAAAATGTATCATGGAAATCTTTACAAAACAAGAGAAAGCCAGCTGTCAAGTGTCAATCCGTCATACAGTCTCAACATCATCGGAGACTATCCAGTATCCAGAGACCATTCAGAAGTCACTGCAAGCTTTCTCTCTTGACAATTTTAATGCTGAATTTTCTGCACAACATACTTCATTGTGGGATATATTACACTCTAAATCCATTACCCAAAGCACGCGCTCTGAGCTACTCAGAAAATACTATTCCACGATCAAAACCGTGGTGACCCTACTAACTAATGTGGTGCATAAGAAGGTCCTCTCAGACAAACCCGACACTGCTTCATTTCTCAAATCGGTGAAAGTGCAGGTTAGCATTGGCGAATTCAAGCTGGAAGGCACAACTCATTCTCTGTGGGAACTTCTTCACTCCAAATATGTGACGGAAGACAAAAGGAAGGAGCTTCTCGAGAAATACGAATCCAAATCTATAACCTGGGAAGAAATGTTCAAAGTTATTACTGCACTCATCCAAGAAACTGAGGAGAAGAGCAGAAACATCAAGTTTCATGGTCTGCGGAAACAAGTGTCAGCCTCCGAACTGCTGAAATCTGAAATTATCGACCAAGACACTCTTCTCGAATTAGCGCACGGCACCAAAACCTTGCAAGAAGTGACTCAGATAAACAGTGTCAAGAAATATCTGGAGGGAACCAACTCCATTGCTGGTATTCTTGTTCCATCTAAAACTGACCCAACCAAGAAGGAGAAAATGAGCATCTATGATGCAATGTTGAAGGGTATTTTAAGACAAGGGACCGCACTGGTTTTACTTGAGGCTCAGGCAGCCACTGGTTACATCATTGACCCAATAAAAAATGCAAAACTCACCGTTGATGAAGCCGTAGCAGCTCGCGTGTTTGGGCAAGAGCTTCACGCAAAACTGCAGTCTGCGGAGAAGGCTGTGACTGGCTACATCGATCCCACAACAAGCCAGAAAATCTCCTTGTTCCAGGCAATGCAAAAAGACCTCATTGTCAAGGATCACGGTATTCGTCTGCTTGAAGCTCAGATTGCCACCGGTGGTATTATCGATCCAGTCTACAGTCACCGCGTTCCAGTAGAAGTGGCCTACAAGCGAGGTTACTTTGATGAGGAGATGAACAAGATTCTTTCTGATCCCTCTGATGACACCAAAGGCTTCTTCGACCCAAACACTCATGAGAACCTCACCTACCTGCAGCTGCTCCAGAGAGCCGTCTTAGACCCTGATACGGGGCTGCTCTTGTTGGAGGTGACCACAAAGTAATCTGACCAGAACAAGTTTTCCTTGTATTACCTTTCCAGCCATAACATTTGTTGTGTCCGTAAGAATTGGGGTTTTACTAACCAGAGAAATCTGTTCTACTTACCTTGTGTGGCATCTAGAACTTTCTTTGAGGGAAATATTGGTTTTCGGGCTTTTTTGGCTCTTTGGTTTATGGCTATGTCTCTGTATGAACTGACTTGTGCTTTCTGCCATTACCTTTAATACCTCAATTCTTCCTGAGATAATCCTTTTTCTCATGAATGTCCCCGATTAATTGTTCCACCATGTGTCTCACGTCTGACGCTTGGCTGTATAGTCCGGGTTGGCCAGGCCATGATTTATCATGAAAACCTTACATTCGAGCTGCTGGTCTGTCTCGCTACATGGCTGACTACACAGATACTTATGGTGGACATTCTTCCAGATGAGTCCCAGATTTCTCAATAGTAAAACGATTGTTCGATTTGGTTTCTACTCCTGTAATGTTCTCAAATTGAATGGGAAACTTCACAAATGTGAATGTCCTCCATGCTTTACACTGCTTGTACCTGAAACTTTATCTACTTGAAATATGAATAAACTCATTGCTTCTTATTCTCCGGTGATGTCTCATTCTTGCTCTGAAGCCCGTTCTGCTTTTTCTTGAGGTCTCTCAATTCTAAACACCAAAGACATTACACAAGTATCTAACTTGGTATAAATAATGGGGGGTCCTGCTGTTTGTTCTTGTGATGTCCCACATACAGTGCCTTGTGAAAGTATTCGGCCCCTTGAACCTTTCAACTTTTTGCCACAATTCAGGCTTCAAACAAAAAGATATAACATTTTAATGTTTTGGGGAAGAAACAACAACAAGTGGGAGACAATTGTGAGGTGGAAGGAAATTTATTGGATATTTTAAACTTTTTTAACAAATAAAAAACTGAAAAGTGGGGGTGTAATATTATTCGTCCCCTTTACTTTCACTCAGTTCTGGTCAGTTCCGATCTCTGAATGATTCAATGTCGTCCTAAATGACTGATGATGATGATAAATAGAATCCCCCGGTGTAACAAGTCTCCGTATAATGCACCTGCTCTGTGTTAGGCTCAGGGTCTGTATAAAGCGCAGAGAGCATCATGAAGACCAAGGAACACACCAGGCAGGTCCCAGATACTGTTGTGGAGAAGGTTAAAGCCGGCTTTGGATACAAAAAGATTTCCCGAGCTTTAACCATCCCAAGGAGCCTGTGCAAGCAATCCTATTGTAATGGAAGGAGGATCAGACCACTGAAAGTCTACCAAGACCCGGCTGTCCCTCTAAACAAGGAGAAGAAAAGTGGGGCATGCAAAATTATTTGTCCCCATTGTGTTAATACTTTGTAGCGCCCCCTTGTGTTAATACTTTGTAGTGCTCCCTGTTGCTGCGGTTACAAGACACTCGGGCTTTGTCTCTATCAGTTGCCCATTCTTGCACAACAGCTGGAGCTCTGTGAGGTTGGATGGAGACATTTGTGAGCAGCGGCGTCAGCTGTTTGCACAGATTTTGCTTTATGTTTTGGATCATTGTCTTGTTGGAAGATAAATCTGCGTCCCAGTCTCAGGTCTTTTGCAGACTCCAGTCTCAGGTTTTCTTCCAGAGTGCTCCTATATTTGGCTCCATCTTCCCATCAATTTTAACCATCTTCCCTGTCCCTGCTGAAGAAAAGCCCAAACCCTGATTCCGCCCCCACCACATGTGACAGAGGGGATCAGGGGCATGAGCTGCTTTTACACCAAACATATAATTTTACATTGTGGCCATACAGTTGTATTTTGGTTCCTCTGAGCAGAGCCCCTTCTCCCACATGTTTGGGGTCTCCCCGGGGGTTTGTGACAAACTTTACACCAGACTTTTTATGGATATCTGTGAGAAATGACTTTCTTCTTGCCACTCTTCCATAAAGGGCAGATTTGTGCAGTGTACAGGGACTGATTGTTGTCCTATGGACAGACTCTCCCTGCACCTCAGCTGTAGATCTCTGCAGGTCCTCCAGAGTGATCCTGGGCCTCTTGGCTCCATCTCTGATCAGTCTTCTCCTTGTTTAGAGGGATGGCCGGGTCTTGGTAGATTTGCAGTGGTCTGATCCGCCTTCCATTACAATAGGATTGCTTGCACAGGCTCCTTGGGATGTTTAAAGCTCGGGAAATCTTTTTGTAACCAAATCCGGCTTTAACCTTCTCCACAACAGTATCTGGGACCTGCCTGGTGTGTTCCTTGGGCTTCATGATGCTCTCTGCACTTTATACAGACCCTGAGCCTATCACAGAGCAGGTGCATTATACGGAGACTTGGATACACCGGGGGATTCTATTTCTCATCATCAGTCATTTAGGACGACATTGGATCATTCAGAGATCGGAGCTGACCGGAACCGAGTGAAAGTAAAGGGAACGAATAATATCACAGCCCCACTTCTCAGTTTTTATTTGTTAAAAAAGTTTAAAATATCCAATAAATTTCGTTCCACTTCACAGTTGTGTCCCACTTATTGTTGATTCTTCCCAAAAAAATAAAAATTTGATATCTTCATGTTTGAAGCCTGAAATGTGGCAAAAGGTTGAAAAGTTTAAGGGGGCTAATACTTTTGTAAGGCACTGTAGTTTACTTTATTGCCTTCCCTGGGGGCAGAGGCATGATCCTTATTGGGCAGCCTGGGGCCTGTTCTGTGGTCCCGGGCCTGCCATTGTCTTCTGATCCTGTGTTTGAGATGGATTATGCAGGCCTTCAGGCTATGACTATGTATAGGCAGACTACCGGCAGAAGATCACTGGTTCATGTCCCCTATTGGAAAAAGAAATTACAAGTGATGACGCAAGGCAGTGAGGAACGCCCCTCTGACAGTGGGGAGATATCGGTGCCGAAACTAACAGCACCAATATCTCCAGCGTCAAGGCACATAATGGGAAAGCCGACAGGGCAGTATTTCTGTGCTTGGGAGAAATTACACAACAAACTATCAGATGTATTTTCTCCTTTAACCCTTTGTGAATGTGATAAGTTTAGGTTTAAATGAAGGTATTGGTGAAAAAAACAATGAAATGTCTAAATTTCACCTCCATATTGTTTTCAGGCCTGTGAAATGCTTAAAGGGTTAACAAACATCCCAAATGCTGTTTTGAATTATTTGAGGGGTTCAGTTTTGAGAATGTGGTGATTTATGGGGGTTCCCAATATATAGATCTTTATAATCCCCTTCAGGATTGAAGTGGCCCCTAAAAAATGGGTTTGGGAAATTTTCTTGAAATTCTGAAAATTTGCTATTACACTTACGTACAAAATACATGAAAAGATGATTAAACATGGATCCAATATGAAGCGGAGATACGGTAGAGAAGATCTATTCATGTATTGGGGGGTAGGACTATCTGTCTGAGAAGAAGAGCATTTCACATTTTGAAAACTGCTAATTTTTCCAAATTTCCATCAAATTTCCTATTTTTTTTCTTTATAAATAAATGCAAAAACTATTGGCCAATGTTTACCACTAACATGAAGTACAATGTGTCACGAAAAAACAATCTCAAAATTACTTCCTATTTCTCCTACTACAACATCTCAAAGTTATTGCTGCATAAAGTGACATGTCAAGTTTACAAAATAGGGCAAGGTCCTTAAAGGGTTCTTTGGTCGTGTCCTTAAGGCTCTGTTTCCAACCATTTAATACTCTGCACCCCCAGAAACAAATTTCCTTGGGGCACCCTACCAAATAATTTTTGCCAAAAAAAACCAAAACACTACTGTTTTGATGTTTTTTTTAGCGCAGTTTTTTAAGTTCTAGCTGAAACCGCAACACAACTGCACCATGTGAATGCGTCCTCAAGACTACATCATCCTACACCTTACACCTGGCACATACAGGAATTCACCTTTAACCATCACCAAGTTGCCTTAGTAGCCCCACATAGTACATGCTCCCCAGTAGGCCTCAGACACATAATAATGCTCCTTCGTGGCCCCCAGGCAAGTAGTAATGTTCTCTAGTGGCCTCCAGACAACTAATAGTGTCCCCGGTAGCCCCACACTGTAGTTGTGCTATATGAATAAAATAAATCATACCCCACTTACCCATCCCCGATCCCTGGAGCTCTGTGATCCTCCTCCTCTGCAGCATACACTACTTAACTATCCCCGATCCCTGGAGCTCTGTGATCCTTCTCCTCTGCAGCATACACTACTTACCTATCCCCGGTCCCGGTACATTATTATATTAATCCCATGGTGCTCTTTACATTATTATATTAATCCCATGGTGCACTGTACATTATTATATTAATCCCATGGTGCTCTGTACATTATTATATTAATCCCATGGTGCGCTGTACATTATTATATTAATCCCTTGGTGCTCTGTACATTATTATATTAATCCCATGGTGCTCTGTACATTATTATATTAATCGCTTGGTGCTGTACATTATTATATTAATCCTATGGTGCTCTGTACATTATTATATTAATCTCATGGTGCTCTGTACATTATTATATTAATCCCATGGTGCTCTGTACATTATTATATTAATCGCTTGGTGCTGTACATTATTATATTAATCCTATGGTGCTCTGTACATTATTATATTAATCTCATGGTGCGCTGTACATTATTATATTAATCCCTTGGTGCTCTGTACATTATTATATTAATCCCATGGTGCTCTGTACATTATTATATTAATCGCTTGGTGCTGTACATTATTATATTAATCCTATGGTGCTCTGTACATTATTATATTAATCTCATGGTGCTCTGTACATTATTATATTAATCCCATGGTGCTCTGTACATTATTATATTAATCCCTTGGTGCTCTGTACATTATTATATTAATCCCATGGTGCTCTGTACATTATTATATTAATCCCTTGGTGCTGTACATTATTATATTAATCCTATGGTGCTCTGTACATTATTATATTAATCTCATGGTGCTCTGTACATTATTATATTAATCCCATGGTGCTCTGTACATTATTATATTAATCCCTTGGTGCTCTGTACATTATTATATTAATCCCTTGGTGCTCTGTACATTATTATATTAATCCCATGGTGCTCTGTACATTATTATATTAATCCCATGGTGCTGTACATTATTATATTAATCCCATGGTGCTCTGTACATTATTATATTAATCCCATGGTGCTCTGTACATTATTATATTAATCCCATGGTGCTCTGTACATTATTATAATAATCCCATGGTGCTGTACATTATTATATTAATCCCATGGTTCTCTGTACATTATTATATTAATCCCATGGTGCTCTGTACATTATTATAATAATCCCATGGTTCTCTGTACATTATTATATTAATCCCATGGTGCTCTGTACATTATTATATTAATCCCATGGTGCTCTGTACATTATTATATTAATCCCATGGTGCTGTACATTGTTATATTAATCCCATGGTGCTCTGTACATTATTATATTAATCCCATGGTGCTCTGTACATTATTATATTAATCCCATGGTGCTGTACATTATTATATTAATCCCATGGTGCTCTGTACATTATTATATTAATCCCATGGTGCTCTGTACATTATTATATTAATCCCATGGTGCTGTACATTATTATATTACTCCCATGGTGCTCTGTACATTATTATATTAATCCCATGGTGCTCTGTACATTATTATATTAATCCCATGGTGCTCTGTACATTATTATATTAATCCCATGGTGCTCTGTACATTATTATATTAATCCCATGGTGCTCTGTACATTATTATATTAATCCCATGGTGCTCTGTACATTATTATATTACTCCCATGGTGCTCTGTACATTATTATATTAATCCCATGGTGCTGTACATTATTATATTAATCCCATGGTGCTCTGTACATTATTATATTAATCCCATGGTGCTCTGTACATTATTATATTAATCCCATGGTGCTGTACATTATTATATTAATCCCATGGTGCTCTGTACATTATTATATTAATCCCATGGTGCTCTGTACATTATTATATTAATCCCATGGTGCTGTACATTATTATATTAATCCCATGGTGCTCTGTACATTATACATTATATACAATTGCTCCCGACCGCACTTGACTAGCCCCGCCCCCTGACACATCACCGATGACTCGCGAGATGGCTGTCTCGCATTGATTGGTCGTCAGGTTGGAGTGAGGCGGGGTGTAGGGCCCGCTCACAGCCTATATCAGGGCGGACTTCATAGCGGCTCGCGTCGACCTCTTGGAAGTATCGTGACCCACCACCAGGGTCCCGAGAACTGCGGTTTTGGCTGCACATCATGTGCCATCGTGTGCTGAACTGTCTCCTGATGAATCACTCAGTTGAGGAAACGCGTTGAGACAAATATTTAGAGAATGGTGGGAGAAATAATAGCGCCATAAGGGTTCCTTGTACCCAAGTGCTGGGCTGGGAGGTTACAGTGCTGATGGCGTCTAGGAGGGAGTATCTGCACCTAATATAGGGCATAGACTGAGGCTGAGAGCGGGCTAAGTGCTCATTTCCATCCCCTTCTTCCATCAATGGGGGGCGGTATAAGGATTAGAGGGGTGGGTCTCCTGGTATAAGAATATATGACATTGTGTACTGAACACTGCCAGTAACAAGACCAGGGGTTAGCGCTCAGCCGAATTCACACCCACTAATCTCTCAATCCCAGTACAAAGGGACGTGATCGAGTTTATTGGGCGCGTATATTGCACCTCCTATTTTTCTAATTATTTACCTATAGGGGGCACTGGCCCTGAACTTTGTACTTGATTTTATAATAAAGGTTTTCACTTGTTTATTTTGAGGGCGCCCCTCCCCCATCCAGTGTTATAGTAACATTATAATATTACGGCTTCACTGCGTGATACCACGTCTTGCCCTGTAGGTGGCGCCACTGCATATCCAATATGATAAAAATATCTCCAAAACTCTGCAGGCCACAGAATATTCCGCCTCGCCCCATCTCTCCTGTCAAGTGGATTCCATGCTATCCGGGCATGTTATATGTGCGCCATAGATAGTGATCCCCTCAGCTGTCCCCGGGGTGAAGCCTTCACTGACATGTCCTGACTCTCCCCATCATCCAGGAACCGGCCCAAGAGATGGCGGAGCCCGGGGTCACATTACATAGATGTATGATATGTATCAGGATATGTGATCTGCACACCAGGCCGGGGTCAGCCGAGGTCCGCACAGTCCCCACTGCAGCCCCACACACAGTTACATGCCTCAATAATTGGGCTCAATGACCAACTGGGCTTAAAGGGGGTGTCCTGTTATGGAGACTTCTCCCCTGTGAGTATACAGGCGCACCTAGGCAGGGCGCTAGTGAGCAGGTGAGGCACAACCTGACAGACATAGCCTGGGGAAGGTTTACCGGCACGCACAGTGTTAGCCTACATGCATGGTATGGAGGTGCAGGGAATGGGCAGCACGCCTGCTGGGAGTGGTAGTACGCCGGCAGGGAGTGGTAGTACGCCTGCTGAGAGTGGTAGTACGCCTGCTGGGAATGGGCAGCACGCCTGCTGGGAGTGGTAGTACGCCTGCTGGGAGTGGTAGTACGCCGGCAGGCACAGACTGTGTTACAGTATGAGGTCTGGGGTAGGTTGTGTACATCCGTCCCATACACTATAACCTCTAGTGAACTGCCTGACCCCAGAGCTTCTGTCCCTCAGACCTCCCACTCATTGCTCATGAAGGGTGGGGGAGCCGCGGGGGGCCACAACCCCTATATATCAGCAGGGAACTGTGTGGGACCTTTTCTATCAGTCCACTGTCTCTATCGCGGTGCGTAGATGATACGCTCAGTACTGACCAGTTCCTGGTGGCTCTGCGGGATGACACATTGTCTCCAGTGATCTACACAATGGTATCCAGCAGTGATGCTGCGCACACACACGCCTGAGTATAGGTTATTAGCCAGACAAAGGGAAGCGGGAGGAACAGCTGTCAGTGGATGAACTATCAGTGAGGCAGCTGCTCTCTGACCAGGAAACAACAGTGACATCCTTCATACCCAGTGACTATGAGAGGTGCCCGGTGACTATCAGAGGTGCCCGGTGACTATCAGAGGTGCCAAGTGACTATCAGAGCTGCTTGGTGACTATCAGGTGCCCAGTGTCTGTCAGAGGTGTCCGGTGACTATGAGAGGTGCCCAGTAAATATCAGAGGTGCCCAGTGAGTGTCAGAGGTGCCCGGTGACTGTCAAAGGAGCTCAGTGACTATCCCAGGTGCCCGGTGACTGTCAAAGGAGCTCAGTGACTATCCCAGGTGGCCGGTGACTGTCAAAGGAGCTCAGTGACTATCCCAGGTGGCCGGTGACTATCAGAGGAGCTCAGTGACTATCCCAGGTGCCCGGTGACTATCAGAGGAGCTCAGTGACTATCCCAGGTGGCCGGTGACTATCAGAGGAGCTCAGTGACTATCCCAGGTGGCCGGTGACTATCAGAGGAGCTCAGTGACTATTCCAGGTGCCCGGTGACTATCAGAGGAGCTCAGTGACTATCCCAGGTGGCCGGTGACTATCAGAGGAGCTCAGTGACTATCCCAGGTGGCCGGTGACTATCAGAGGAGCTCAGTGACTATCCCAGGTGCCCGGTGACTATCAGAGGAGCTCAGTGACTATCTCAGGTGCCCGGTGACTATCAGAGGAGCTCAGTAAATATCAGAGGAGCTCAGTGACTATCCCAGGTGCCCGGTGATTATTAGAGGAGCTCAGTGACTATCCCAGGTGCCCAGTGACTATCAGACGAGCTCAGTGGCTATCCCAGGTGCCCGGTGACTATCCCAAGTGTCCGGTGACTATCAGAGGAGCTCAGTGACTATCCCAGGTGCCCAGTGACTATCCCAGGTGTCCAGTGACTATCAGACGAGCTCAGTGACTATCCCAGGTGCCCAGTGACTATCCCAAGTGTCCGGTGACTATCAGAGGAGCTCAGTGACTATCCCAGGTGCCCAGTGACTATCAGAGGAGCTCAGTGACTATCCCAGGTGCCCAGTGACTATCCCAAGTGTCCAGTGACTATCAGATGAGGTCAGTGACTATCCCAAGTGTCCAGTGACTATAAGATGAGCTCAGTGACTATCCCAGGTGCCCGGTGACTATCCCAGGTGTCCAGTGACTATCAGATGAGGTCAGTGACTATCCCAGGTGCCCAGTGACTATAAGATGAGCTCAGTGACTATCCCAGGTGTCCAGTGACTATCAGAGGAGCTCAGTGACTATCCCAGGTGCCCGGTGACTATCAGAGGAGCTCAGTGACTATCCCAGGTGCCCAGTGACTATCAGAGGAGCTCAGTGACTATCCCAGGTGGCCGGTGACTATCAGAGGAGCTCAGTGACTATCCCGGGTGCCCAGTGACTATCCCAGGTGGCCGGTGACTATCCCAGGTGCCCGGTGACTATCGGAGGAGCTCAGTGACTATCCCTAGTGTCCGGTGACTATCAGAGGAGCTCAGTGACTATCCCAGGTGCCCGGTGACTATCAGAGGAGCTCAGTGACTATCCCAGGTGGCCGGTGACTATCCCAGGTGCCCGGTGACTATCAGAGGAGCTCAGTGACTATCCCAGGTGCCCGGTGACTATCAGAGGAGCTCAGTGACTATCCCAGGTGACCGGTGACTATCAGAGGAGCTCAGTGACTATCCCAGGTGCCCGGTGACTATCAGAGGAGCTCAGTGACTATCCCAGGTGGCCGGTGACTATCAGAGGAGCTCAGTGACTATCCCAGGTGGCCGGTGACTATCAGAGGAGCTCAGTGACTATCCCAGGTGGCCGGTGACTATCAGAGGAGCTCAGTGACTATCCCAGGTGGCCGGTGACTATCAGAGGAGCTCAGTGACTATCCCAGGTGGCCGGTGACTATCAGAGGAGCTCAGTGACTATCCCAGGTGCCCGGTGACTATCAGAGGAGCTCAGTGACTATCTCAGGTGCCCGGTGACTATCAGAGGAGCTCAGTAAATATCAGAGGAGCTCAGTGACTATCCCAGGTGCCCGGTGATTATTAGAGGAGCTCAGTGACTATCCCAGGTGCCCAGTGACTATCAGACGAGCTCAGTGGCTATCCCAGGTGCCCGGTGACTATCCCAGGTGTCCAGTGACTATCAGACGAGCTCAGTGACTATCCCAGGTGCCCAGTGACTATCCCAAGTGTCCGGTGACTATCAGAGGAGCTCAGTGACTATCCCAGGTGCCCAGTGACTATCAGAGGAGCTCAGTGACTATCCCAGGTGCCCAGTGACTATCCCAAGTGTCCAGTGACTATCAGATGAGGTCAGTGACTATCCCAAGTGTCCAGTGACTATAAGATGAGCTCAGTGACTATCCCAGGTGCCCGGTGACTATCCCAGGTGTCCAGTGACTATCAGATGAGGTCAGTGACTATCCCAGGTGCCCAGTGACTATAAGATGAGCTCAGTGACTATCCCAGGTGTCCAGTGACTATCAGAGGAGCTCAGTGACTATTCCAGGTGCCCGGTGACTATCAGAGGAACTCAGTGACTATCCCAGGTGCCCGGTGACTATTAGAGGAGCTCAGTGACTATCCCAGGTGCCCAGTGACTATCAGAGGAGCTCAGTGACTATCCCAGGTGGCCGGTGACTATCAGAGGAGCTCAGTGACTATCCCGGGTGCCCAGTGACTATCCCAGGTGGCCGGTGACTATCCCAGGTGGCCGGTGACTATCGGAGGAGCTCAGTGACTATCCCTAGTGTCCGGTGACTATCAGAGGAGCTCAGTGACTATCCCAGGTGCCCGGTGACTATCAGAGGAGCTCAGTGACTATCCCAGGTGGCCGGTGAGTATCCCAGGTGCCCGGTGACTATCAGAGGAGCTCAGTGACTATCCCAGGTGCCTGGTGACTATCAGAGGAGCTCAGTGACTATCCCAGGTGCCCAGTGACTATCAGAGGAGCTCCGTGACTATCCCAGGTGCCCGGTGACTATCAGAGGAGCTCAGTGACTATCCCAGGTGCCCGGTGACTATCAGAGGAGCTCAGTGACTATCCCAGGTGGCCGGTGACTATCAGAGGAGCTCAGTGACTATCCCAGGTGCCCGGTGACTATCAGAGGAGCTCAGTGACTATCCCAGGTGGCCGGTGACTATCAGAGGAGCTCAGTGACTATCCCAGGTGGCCGGTGACTATCAGAGGAGCTCAGTGACTATCCCAGGTGCCCAGTGACTATCAGAGGAGCTCAGTGACTATCCCAGGTGCCCGGTGACTATCCCAGGTGCCCGGTGACTATCCCAAGTGTCCGGTCTCATTCTCAGCTCTCCATGCTCTCAGTCTTGTGGGAGGTGATTGAGCTGCTCTCACAATACCACTGTGATCCAGCAGAGGGCGCTGCAGCCTCACCCAAACAAGCACCGCTGCCTGGGCAGAAAGCAGATGGGTGTCTGGATCCAGGGAGGGTGAGAGCAGATCTGTACTGGGGAGTGGGGAGAGCAGAGTCTGGGGGTGGGCTGTGGATCGTACAGGCTGGGCAGAGGGATCATCTCCTGCATGTGACGGGGGCAGCGCCGGCAGCTTCTGACCCTGCTGTGCCCATCTGGACGCCTCTGCACAGGATGGCACTGCACATGGCATCAGCACAGACCGAGGTAAGCCACAACACCCTGACGCTGCAGCACACAGAGAGTTAACAGGTTTCACACCTGTCCTCATTAACCCCTGCACTGCCCACAGGGCTTGGCACACTTGGCATCGCACTGATTTGCAGCGCTAGAAAACGTAATTCTGGCACGTCGCCATGTTGGGAAATGTTTAATAACCTTTACACATCCAGGGCTCTCTGGTGCAACCGGTTCTCTGGAATATGAAGGGTTAAAATGGGGCTACTTTTTTGGGGAAAAATTGCTTTCTGATTGGGGCTGAGTCGGCCATCTTGTCGTGTAACCCTTTCATGTTAGCATCACAATGACAGGTGGCAGCGTGCCCAGCGCGGGCGCACGGACCTGCCAACTCTGCCCAGTCCTCGACACGTCTTGATTAACCCTTTCGTTTCCCTGAGTTGTGCTTTACAGTCCTCATTATATATAGCAATGAGGGAAAGGGAGAAGAAGCCAAAACCTGGAGCCCCCGGCGCGGCGCAGCGCACTCATGCCCAAGGAGTATCGGTGCTAAGGAGAAGGAAAAACACCGCGCGCACAACGCTTCCTCGCTGTTTAGGTATCGCACATGTTTAATATACAATGTCCTGAAGACAAATCCCAGATCACTAGAGACGCCTGAGAACCCTCCCAGTGATGACACGATATATACAAGCTGTTGTCCTCTGGTGTCAGCCACGGCCAGGCTCTATAGTAGCCATACCATCAGGAGGAAAACTAGTGCGGAACCGGAGACGACTGCGAGCAACTGAGCGACCAAAAGCCGCCAGCACAGCGACCGCCGTGTAAAGGAAAGTGACTGCGCCCCGGGGATAATACGCTTATATTACATGACTGATCCCGGGGATAATACGCTTATATTACATGACTGATCCCGGGGATAATACGCTTATATTACATGACTGATCCCGGTGATAATACACTTATATTACATGACTGATCCCGGTGATAATACGCTTATATTACATGACTGATCCCGGGGATAATACGCTTATATTACATGACTGATCCCGGTGATAATACACTTATATTACATGACTGATCCCGGTGATAATACACTTATATTACATGACTGATCCAGGTGATAATACCCTTACATTACATGACTGATCCCGGTGATAATACCCTTATATTACACGACTGATCCCGGTGATAATACACTTATATTACATGACTGATCCAGGTGATAATACACTTATATTACACGACTGATCCCGGTGAAAATACGCTTATATTACACGACTGATCCCAGTGATAATACCCTTATATTACATGACTGATCCCGGTGATAATACCCTTATATTACACGACTGATCCCGGTGATAATACCCTTATATTACACGACTGATCCCAGTGATAATACACTTACATTACATGACTGATCCCGGTGATAATACGCTTATATTACAAGACTGATCCCGGTGATAATACGCTTATATTACATGACTGATCCCGGTGATAATACACTTATATTACAAGACTGATCCCGGTGATAATACACTTATATTACATGACTGATCCCGGTGATAATACGCTTATATTACAAGACTGATCCCGGTGATAATACACTTATATTACACAACTGATCCCGGTGATAATACGCTTATATTACATGACTGATCCCGGTGATAATACACTTATATTACAAGACTGATCCCAGTGATAATACGCTTATATTACACGACTGATCCCGGTGATAATACGCTTATATTACATGACTGATCCTGGAGATAATACACTTATATTACATGACTGATCCCGGTGATAATACACATATTACATGACTGATCCCGGTGATAATAAACTTATATTACATGACTGATCCCGGTGATAATACGCTTATATTACACGACTGATCCCGGTGATGATACGCTTATATTACACGACTGATCCTGGTGATAATACACTTATATTACATGACTGATCCCGGTGATAATACACTTATATTACACGACTGATCCCGGTGATAATACGCTTATATTACACGACTGATCCTGGTGATAATACGCTTATATTACACGACTGATCCCGGTGATAATACACTTATATTACACGACTGATCCCGGTGATAATACGCTTATATTACACGACTGATCCCGGTGATAATACGCTTATATTACATGATTGATCCTGGTGATAATACGCTTATATTACATGACTGATCCCGGTGATAATACACTTATATTACACGACTGATCCCAGTGATAATACACTTACATTACATGACTGATCTCGGTGAAAATACGCTTATATTACATGACTGATCCCGGTGATAATACGCTTATATTACATGACTGATCCCGGTGATAATACACTTATATTACAAGACTGATCCCGGTGATAATACGCTTATATTACAAGACTGATCCCGGTGATAATATGCTTATATTACACAACTGATCCCGGTGATAATACGCTTATATTACACGACTGATCCCGGTGATAATACGCTTATATTACATGACTGATCCCGGTGATAATACGCTTATATTACACGACTGATCCCGGTGATAATACACTTATATTACAAGACTGATCCCGGTGATAATACGCTTATATTACACGACTGATCCCGGTGATAATACGCTTATATTACATGACTGATCCCGGTGATAATACACATATTACATGACTGATCCCGGTGATAATACACATATTACATGACTGATCCCGGTGATAATACACTTATATTACATGACTGATCCCGGTGATAATACACTTATATTACACGACTGATCCCGGTGATAATACGCTTATATTACACGACTGATCCTGGTGATAATACGCTTATATTACACGACTGATCCTGGTGATAATACGCTTATATTACACGACTGATCCCGGTGATAATACGCTTATATTACATGACTGATCCCGGTGATAATACACTTATATTACAAGACTGATCCCGGTGATAATACGCTTATATTACACGACTGATCCCGGTGATAATACGCTTATATTACATGATTGATCCTGGTGATAATACGCTTATATTACATGACTGATCCCGGTGATAATACACTTATATTACACGACTGATCCCAGTGATAATACACTTACATTACATGACTGATCCCGGTGAAAATACGCTTATATTACATGACTGATCCCGGTGATAATACGCTTATATTACATGACTGATCCCGGTGATAATACACTTATATTACAAGACTGATCCCGGTGATAATACGCTTATATTACAAGACTGATCCCGGTGATAATATGCTTATATTACACAACTGATCCCGGTGATAATACGCTTATATTACACGACTGATCCCGGTGATAATACGCTTATATTACATGACTGATCCCGGTGATAATACGCTTATATTACACGACTGATCCCGGTGATAATACACTTATATTACAAGACTGATCCCGGTGATAATACGCTTATATTACACGACTGATCCCGGTGATAATACGCTTATATTACATGACTGATCCCGGTGATAATACACATATTACATGACTGATCCCGGTGATAATACACATATTACATGACTGATCCCGGTGATAATACACTTATATTACATGACTGATCCCGGTGATAATACACTTATATTACACGACTGATCCCGGTGATAATACGCTTATATTACACGACTGATCCTGGTGATAATACGCTTATATTACACGACTGATCCTGGTGATAATACGCTTATATTACACGACTGATCCCGGTGATAATACGCTTATATTACATGACTGATCCCGGTGATAATACACTTATATTACAAGACTGATCCCGGTGATAATACGCTTATATTACACGACTGATCCCGGTGATAATACGCTTATATTACACGACTGATCCCGGTGATAATACACTTATATTACACGACTGATCCCGGTGATAATACGCTTATATTACACGACTGATCCTGGTGATAATACACTTATATTACATGACTGATCCCGGTGATAATACACTTATATTACACGACTGATCCCGGTGATAATACGCTTATATTACACGACTGATCCCGGTGATAATACGCTTATATTACATGATTGATCCTGGTGATAATACACTTATATTACATGACTGATCCCGGTGATAATACACATATTACATGACTGACCCGGTGATAATACGCTTATATTACACGACTGATCCTGGTGATAATACGCTTATATTACATGACTGATCCCGGTGATAATAAACTTATATTACACGACTGATCCCGGTGATAATACACTTATATTACATGACTGATCCTGGTAATAATACACTTATATTACATGACTGATCCCGGTGATAATAAACTTATATTACACGACTGATCCCGGTGATAATACGCTTATATTACATGACTGATCCCGGTGATAATACACTTATATTACAAGACTGATCCCGGTGATAATACACTTATATTACACAACTGATCCCGGTGATAATACGCTTATATTACACGACTGATCCCGGTGATAATACGCTTATATTACATGACTGATCCCGGTGATAATACACTTATATTACAAGACTGATCCCGGTGATAATACGCTTATATTACACGACTGATCCCGGTGATAATACGCTTATATTACATGACTGATCCTGGAGATAATACACTTATATTACATGACTGATCCCGGTGATAATACACATATTACATGACTGATCCCGGTGATAATAAACTTATATTACATGACTGATCCCGGTGATAATACGCTTATATTACACGACTGATCCCGGTGATAATACGCTTATATTACACGACTGATCCTGGTGATAATACACTTATATTACATGACTGATCCCGGTGATAATACGCTTATATTACACGACTGATCCCGGTGATAATAAACTTATATTACATGACTGATCCCGGTGATAATACACATATTACATGACTGATCCCGGTGATAATACACTTATATTACACGACTGATCCCGGTGATAATACACTTATATTACACGACTGATCCCGGTGATAATACGCTTATATTACACGACTGATCCCGGTGATAATACGCTTATATTACATGATTGATCCTGGTGATAATACACTTATATCACATGACTGATCCCGGTGATAATACACATATTACATGACTGACCCGGTGATAATACGCTTATATTACACGACTGATCCTGGTGATAATACACTTATATTACACGACTGATCCCGGTGATAATACACTTATATTACATGACTGATCCCGGTGATAATACGCTTATATTACACGACTGATCCCGGTGATGATACGCTTATATTACATGATTGATCCTGGTGATAATACACTTATATCACATGACTGATCCCGGTGATAATACACATATTACATGACTGACCCGGTGATAATACGCTTATATTACACGACTGATCCTGGTGATAATACACTTATATTACACGACTGATCCCGGTGATAATACACTTATATTACATGACTGATCCTGGTGATAATACACTTATATTACATGACTGATCCCGGTGATAATAAACTTATATTACACGACTGATCCCGGTGATAATACACTTATATTACATGACTGATCCTGGTGATAATACGCTTATATTACACGACTGTCCTCTGATAACCACAGCCAACAACCCTGTCTGTAATGTAGATGCTCCCATATGTCGGCCATGACACTGTGTCGGGGCTTGGTGTCCACATTTATCTTCCATCTTTATTGCAGCACAGTCACTATTGTTCGGTCTGCCTGAGCCGCTGAAGTTGTGAATGTTCTTCACATTTACTAAATATATCCAGATCTGCCGGATGTTTGCAGCGGAGCGGGCACTGCCGGGGGGAGAGGAGTCACTGGACCTGGGCACCTGGGAAGAGACTGGTACAATGTGTCCTGTATGGGGTCTGGACCACCCCGAAGCTCAAGTCATGGGCACCGCCCGGCATGGCAGAATCACCATCTATAACTTGGCCCCTCACTATTTTCGGGGTCCCACAGCTGAGGGTTTGTTACACTCGTATTCAGAAGATCAATCCTGGAAGCAGCCGTGAGTTCAGACTGAGGATTGTGCTGCTGACGGGTTTATCTTGCAGACTTTCCAGGCCCGATGTGATTGTAACAAACCCTCAGCTATGAGAAGTATTAGACATAGACGTTATGGAAGCGTGTTGGTGACATTTTTTGCACTCTGCGCTTTTTTCTGCCAGCGCTCTGTTTTGGGGACAGGCCCAGAAAATCCGCTTCAGAAATACACATCAAAAAGCTTAATTTGGTAGTTTCCGCCTTCATTCATTTTTCTCAGGTTTGGGAGGTGAAATCCACCAGAACAGCAGAAACAATCCCGATAGAAACGATGGGACTGGTGTGAATGTAGCGCAGGTGTGCGGAATCCTAAAACGTAACGCTTATTAAACATCTAGAGAATATCCAGAATCAGATCCAGACTACAGAGGGCAGACACCGGGATATTGGCGCCTCAGTAGCGGTTACTGTCTGATCTCACATCCGGATTATTATTCAGATATTATAATAATGATAATTAATAACCGTTATAGGATTCGGCATTTCTGATACTTGGGCTGTGCTCGGCTCTGGCTTCAGTGACATTATCTTATATTATATTACGGCCTCTCCTTGACGCTCCGCTGTGTTGTGTTTGTGTGACCTAATGTGTCCTCAGGAGGCGGAGGAGATGGGGAATACGTCTAGGGCGAGGACAATAACCAGCGGGGGGCGCAACTGAGGACTAGTCCTGTAATAGGAATATAGCATTGGGGGGGGGGGGGGGGCAGCACAAGAGGACTCCAGCTATATGTGATGTATCCTGGGCATTGTGGGGGGCACTGTGGCTGTCACTATTATGGGGGTTGTGGCTGTCACTATTATGGGGCTGGGGCTGTCACTATTATGGGGCTGTGGCTGTCACTATTATGGGGGCTGTGGCTGTCACTATTATGGGGGCTGTGGCTGTCACTATTATGGGGGCTGTGGCTGTCACTATTATGGGGCTGTGGCTGTCACTATTATGGGGGCTGTGGCTGTCATTATTATGGGGGCTGTGGCTGTCACTATTATGGGGCTGTGGCTGTCACTATTATGGGGGCTGTGGCTGTCACTATTATGGGGGGCACTGTGGCTGTCACTATTATGGGGGCTGTGGTTGTCACTATTATGGGGGCTGTGGCTGTCACTATTATGGGGGCTGTGACTATCACTATTATGGGGGCTCTGGCTGTCACTATTATGGGGGCTCTGGCTGTCATTATTATGGGGGCTGTGGCTGTCATTATTATGGGGGCTGTGGCTGTCACTATTATGGGGGCTGTGGCTGTCACTATTATGGGGGCTGTGGCTGTCACTATTATGGGGGCTGTGGCTGTCACTATTATGGGGGGCACTGTGGCTGTCACTATTATGGGGGCTGTGGTTGTCACTATTATGGGGGCTGTGGCTGTCACTATTATGGGGGCTGTGACTATCACTATTATGGGGGGCTGTGGCTGTCACTATTATGGGGGCTCTGGCTGGCACTATTATGGGGGCTCTGGCTGGCACTATTATGGGGGGCTGTGGCTGTCACTATTATGGGGGCTGTGGCTGTCACTATTATGGGGGGCTGTGGCTGTCACTATTATGGGGGCTGTGGCTGTCACTATTATGGGGGCTGTGGCTGTCACTATTATGGGGGGCTGTGGCTGTCACTATTATGGGGGGCTGTGGCTGTCACTATTATGGGGGCTGTGGCTGTCACTATTATGGGGGCTCTGGCTGTCACTATTATGGGGGGCTGTGGCTGTCACTATTATGGGGGGCTGTGGCTGTCACTAGTATTAGGGGGGCTGTGGCTGTCACTATTATGGGGGCTGTCTATTATGGGGGCTCTGGCTGTCACTATTATGGAGGCTGTGGCTGTCACTATTATGGGGGCTGTGACTATCACTATTATGGGGGCTGTGGCTGTCACTATTATGGGGGCTGTGGCTGTCACTATTATGGGGGCTGTGGCTGTCACTATTACGGTGGGCACTGTGGCTGTCACTATTATGGGGGCTGTGGCTGTCACTATTATGGGGGCTGTGGCTGTCACTATTATGGGGGCTGGGGCTGTCACTATTATGGAGGCTGTGGCTGTCACTATTATGGGGGCTGTGGCTGTCACTATTATGGGGGCTGGGGCTGTCACTATTATGGAGGCTGTGGCTGTCACTATTATGGGGGCTGTGGCTGTCACTATTATTGGGGCTGTGGCTGTCACTATTCTGGGGGGCTGTGGCTGTCACTATTATGGGGGCTGTGGCTGTCACTATTATGGGGGCACTGTGGCTGTCACTATTATGGGGGCTGTGGCTGTCACTATTATGGGGGGCTGTGGCTGTCACTATTATGGGGGCTGTGGCTGTCACTATTATGGGGGCTGTGGCTGTCACTATTATGGGGGGCTGTGGCTGTCACTATTATGGGGGCTGTGGCTGTCACTGTTATGGGGGGCTGTGGCTGTCACTATTATGGGGGCTGTGGCTGTCACTATTATGGGGGCTGTGGCTGTCACTATTATGGGGGGCTGTGGCTGTCACTATTATGGGGGCTGTGGCTGTCACTATTATAGGGGATGTGGCTGCCACTATTATGGGGGCTGTGGCTGTCACTATTATGGGGGCTGTGGCTGTCACTATTATGGGGGGGGCTGTGGCTGTCACTATTATGGGGGGCTGTGGCTGTCACTATTATGGGGGCTGTGGCTGTCACTATTATGGGGGCTGTGGCTGTCACTATTATGGGGGCTGTGGCTGTCACTATTATGGGGGGCTGTGGCTGTCACTATTATGGGGGCTGTGGCTGTCACTATTATGGGGGGCTGTGGCTGTCACTATTATGGGGACTGTGGCTGTCACTATTATGGGGGATATAGCTGTCACTATTATGGGGACTGTGGCTGTCACTATTATGGGGGATATAGCTGTCATTATTATGGGGGATGTGGCTGTCACTATTATGGGGGCTGTGGCTGTCACTATTATGGGGGATGTGGCTGTCACTATTATGGGGGGGCTGTGGCTGTCACTATTATGGGGACTGTGGCTGTCACTATTATGGGGGGGCTGTGGCTGTCACTATTATGGGGGGGCTGTGGCTGTCACTATTATGGGGTCTTCACAGGAGACTTGTCAGGGTTGTTGATGTGACATGTGTTGGTGCCCTCTTTGCTGTGTGTGTACAGCGCCTTGTCGGGCAGGTTTCTGGGTGTTATTTGGGGCGGAGCCTCCTGTGACATGTTGATCTGTCAGCGCGCTCAGCCCTTTAACCCCCTGCACTCTACCGTACACACACACACCCGGCACTGCTACATATACCGTACAATGGCTCTGACACATCTCTCCCCCTTACAGAACAAGCCAGAAAAGGAGAAGGAAGAAGAGAGCGAGGATGAGAGCGAAGTCCTGGAGGAGAGTCCCTGCGGCCGCTGGCACAAGAGGAAGGAGCAGGTAGGAGAAGCCGCCAGCTGTGTGTGTATATAGGTATATAGGGTCTCTGCTCACCACTGGTATATAGGATCTCTTCCCACTACTGGTATATAGGGTCTCTGCCCCACACTGGTATATAGGGTCTCTGCTCACCACTGGTATATAGGGTCTCTGCCCCACACTGGTATATAGGGTCTCTGCCCCACACTAGTATATAGGGTCTCTGCCCCACACTAGTATATAGGGTCTCTGCCCCACACTGGTATATAGGGTCTCTGCCCCACACTGGTATATAGGGTCTCTGCCCCACACTAGTATATAGGGTCTCTGCCCCACACTGGTATATAGGGTCTCTGCCCCACACTGGTATATAGGGTCTCTGCCCCACACTAGTATATAGGGTCTCTGCCCCACACTGGTATATAGGGTCTCTGCCCCACACTGGTATATAGGGTCTCTGCCCCACACTGGTATATAGGGTCTCTGCCCCACACTAGTATATAGGGTCTCTGCCCCACACTGGTATATAGGGTCTCTGCCCCACACTGGTATATAGGGTCTCTGCCCCACACTGGTATATAGGGTCTCTGCCCCACACTAGTATATAGGGTCTCTGCCCCACACTAGTATATAGGGTCTCTGCCCCACACTGGTATATAGGGTCTCTGCCCCACACTAGTATATAGGGTCTCTGCTCACCACTAGTATATAGGGTCTCTGCCCCACACTAGTATATAGGGTCTCTGCCCCACACTAGTATATAGGGTCTCTGCCCCACACTGGTATATAGGGTCTCTGCCCCACACTAGTATATAGGGTCTCTGCTCACCACTAGTATATAGGGTCTCTGCCCCACACTGGTATATAGGGTCTCTGCCCCACACTAGTATATAGGGTCTCTGCCCCACACTAGTATATAGGGTCTCTGCCCCACACTAGTATATAGGGTCTCTGCCCCACACTAGTATATAGGGTCTCTGCCCCACACTAGTATATAGGGTCTCTGCTCACCACTAGTATATAGGGTCTCTGCTCACCACTAGTATATAGGGTCTCTGCCCCACACTGGTATATAGGGTCTCTGCCCCACACTAGTATATAGGGTCTCTGCCCCACACTAGTATATAGGGTCTCTGCTCACCACTAGTATATAGGGTCTCTGCCCCACACTAGTATATAGGGTCTCTGCCCCACACTAGTATATAGGGTCTCTGCCCCACACTAGTATATAGGGTCTCTGCTCACCACTAGTATATAGGGTCTCTGCCCCACACTAGTATATAGGGTCTCTGCCCCACACTAGTATATAGGGTCTCTGCTCACCACTGGTATATAGGGTCTCTACCCCACACTGGTATATAGGGTCTCTTCCCACTACTGGTATATAGGGTCTCTGCCCCACACTAGTATATAGGGTCTCTGCTCACCACTAGTATATAGGGTCTCTGCTCACCACTAGTATATAGGGTCTCTGCCCAACACTGGTATATAGGGTCTCTGCCCCACACTAGTATATAGGGTCTCTTCCCACTACTGGTATATAGGGTCTCTGCCCCACACTAGTATATAGGGTCTCTGCCCAACACTGGTATATAGGGTCTCTGCCCCACACTAGTATATAGGGTCTCTTCCCACTACTGGTATATAGGGTCTCTGCTCACCACTAGTATATAGGGTCTCTGCTCACCACTAGTATATAGGGTCTCTGCCCCACACTAGTATATAGGGTCTCTTCCTACTACTGGTATATAGGGTCTCTGCCCCACACTAGTATATAGGGTCTCTGCTCACCACTAGTATATAGGGTCTCTGCTCACCACTAGTATATAGGGTCTCTGCCCCACACTGGTATATAGGGTCTCTGCCCCACACTAGTATATAGGGTCTCTTCCCACTACTGGTATATAGGGTCTCTGCCCCACACTAGTATATAGGGTCTCTGCCCCACACTAGTATATAGGGTCTCTGCCCCACACTAGTATATAGGGTCTCTGCCCCACACTAGTATATAGGGTCTCTGCCGACTCTCCATGAACAGACACTTATTACATCCAGAGTCCTGGGCTCTTCTTGGCCACAGCTGTATCCAGTCTAGGACACCCGGCGTTACCCTTTAATAGCAGAACATTGGTCATATTAGGATTGTCTTATCTGGCCAGATGTCTGCTATAGCGTCTTATCTTCTCCTCCAGAAACCTGACATGTAGATCCAGTGATGTGTGAACAGGACCTTGTATCAGTGTGTAATACAGCACGTCCGCCCCATGCCCTGCACCCAGGCGGCAATGTAAGGCTTGTGCAAAAAACAGTAACTTTGTGTGACTAGAGCCTTATAGCAGGCTGTGCACTGATCTAGGTATGACGGGGTTGTGGTCTCAGCCCCGATGTGGCGCCCCCTGTGTCCTCTGCGATGTCCTGGAACCTCCACCGATTGTGAGATAATATTGTGTGCACAACAAGGGCACAAGCTGACCCCGACTGCTCTGACTGGTGTAATAACAGGAGCATTCACGATGGTGCAATGTATACAGAGCGTTATACAGAAGCGCCTTGCAGAAGTCTTCACGCCCCCTGACCTTTGTCATAATCACAAAGTTAAATGTATTTTTTTGGGATTTTCAGTGAAAACGACACAAAGTATCAGATAATTGGGGAAGGAGAATGATACGAGGTTATCACATTGTAATCCAATAAACATCTGACAAGTGTGATGAGCAAAAGTCTTCAGCCCATTATACCAATGCTTTATAGAACCGCCTTTGTCTTTTGGGCTCAGTCTTTGCACCTCTAGAGATGAGATTTCGGCCCCTTCTTTGCAGTCAGATTGGATGGAGCGTCTGTGATCAGTAACTTCAGAGGGATTTAGGTCTGGACTTTGGGCCGTTCTAACCCCGGAATATTCTGTGATCTAAACCAATCACTGGGGCTCAGGCCGGAGGTTTCGGGTCATTGCTGGAATCTCCTTCCCAGTCTTAGGTCTTTTGCTGCCTCCAGTCTCAGATTTTCTTCCAGGATTGTCCTGTATTCGTTCCACCCTGTCCCTTCTAAAGTCAACCCGCATCTCCTTGTCGGTGATCTGTCACTTTAGGTGGACGGCCATGTCTTGTAGGTTTGCAGTTGTAGAATACTCTCTCCATGTTTGGATGATGGATTGTACAGGGCTTCTTGGGATATGACTTATAACCTGACCCTGCTTTACACTTCTCCACAATTTTCTGAGCTGTCTGGTGAGTTCCTTGGTCTTCATGATGCTGTTTGTTCACTGGAGTTCTCTAACAAACCACTGAGGCCTTCACAGAACAGGTATATATATATATATATATATATATATATATATATATATATATATATATATATTTATACACTCACCGGCCACTTTATTAGGTACACCTGTCCAACTGCTCGTTAACACTTAATTTCTAATCAGCCAATCACATGGCGGCAACTCAGTGCATTTCGGCATGTAGACATGGTCAAGACAATCTCCTGCAGTTCAAACCGAGCATCAGTATGGGGGGGAAGAAAGGTGATTTGAGTGCCTTTGAACGTGGCATGGTTCTTGGTGCCAGAAGGGCTGGTCTGAGGATTTCAGAAACTGCTGATCTACTGGGATTTTCACGCACAACCATCTCTAGGGTTTACAGAGAATGGTCCGAAAAAGAAAAAACATCCAGTGAGCGGCAGTTCTGTGGGGGGCGGAAATGCGTTGTTGATGCCAGAGGTCAGAGGAGAATGGCCAGACTGGTTCCAGCTGATAGAAAGGCAACAGTGACTCAAATAGCCACCCGTTACAACCAAGGTAGCCAGAAGAGCATCTCTGAACGCCGCACAGTACGTCCAACTTTGAGGCTACAGATGGGCTACAGCAGCAGAAGACCACACCGGGTGCCACTCCTTTCAGCTAAGAACAGGAAACTGAGGCTACAATTTGCACAAGCTCATCGAAATTGGACAATTGAAGATTGGAAAAACGTTGCCTGGTCTGATGAGTCTGGATTTCTGCTGCGACATTCGGATGGTAGGGTCAGAATTTGGCGTCAACTACATGAAAGCATGGATCCATCCTGCCTTGTATCGGTAACGGTTCAGGCTGGTGGTGGTGGTGTCATGGTGTGGGGAATATTTTCTTGGCACTCTTTGAGCCCCTTGGTACCAATTGAGCATCGTTGCAACGCCAAAGCCTACCTGAGTATTGTTGCTGACCATGTCCATCCCTTTATGACCACAATGTACCCAACATCTGATGGCTACTTTCAGCAGGATAATGCAATGCCATGTCATAAAGCTGGAATCATCTCAGACTGGTTTCTTGAACATGACAATGAGTTCACTGTACTCCAATGGCCTCCACAGTCACCAGATCTCAATCCAATAGAGGAGCATCTTTGGGATGTGGTGGAACGGGAGATTCGCATCATGGATGTGCAGCCGACAAATCTGCGACTGCAACTGTGTGATGCCATCATGTCAATATGGACCAAAATCTCTGAGGAATGCTTCCAGCACCTTGTTGTATCTATGCCACGAAGAATTGAGGCAGTTCTGAAGGCAAAAGGGGGTCCAACCCGTTACTAGCATGGTGGACCTAATAAAGTGGCCGCTGAGTGTATATATATATATATATATATATATATATATATATATATATATATATATATATATATATACTGAGACCACATTACACACAGCCGGACTCTATTAACTCATTAAGTGACTTCTGATGGTAATTGGGCGCACTGGATTGTATATAGGGGTATCGGAGTATAAGGGGGAGCTCACACGATGTAACGTGCAGCGTGATCTGGCACATAGACGGCGTGTGAGAGTTTGCGCCTGCAAAATAAATCAATGGGAGCTTTTACGGCAAGCAAACTCTCACACGCCGTATACGTGCCAGATCACGCTGCACGTTACATCGTATGAACGCACCCTAAGGGGTTGTACATTTTTGCAGGTCACACTTGTCAGAAGTTTATTGGATTACAATGTGATAACCTCGTATCATTCTCCTTCCCCAATTATCTGATACTTTGTGTCATCACTGAAAAGCTCAAGAAAATACTTTTAAGTCTGTGATTGTAAAGTGGTCAAGGGGTGTGAAGACTTCTGCAACCACAGTAACAAGAGCATTTACACTGGTGTAGGATATAGAGGGCATTGTAAGAGGAGCATTCACATTGGTGTGGTATATAAACAACGGATTATACATAGTGCGGTATAATGAGTACAGCAATCCGAAAACGTCACAACTCGAGCTTTATATGGAAGTCTTAGAGCTGTATATGGAGGACTTAGAGCTTTATATGGAGGTCTTAGAGCTGTATATGGAGGACTTAGAGCTTTATATGGAGGTCTTCGAGCTTTACATGGAGGTCTTACAGCTTTACATGGAGGTCTTAGAGCTGTATATGGAGGTCTTAGAGCTTTATATGGAGGACTTAGAGCTTTACATGGAGGTCTTCGAGCTTTACATGGAGGTCTTACAGCTTTACATGGAGGTCTTAGAGCTGTATATGGAGGTCTTAGAGCTTTATATGGAGGACTTAGAGCTTTATATGGAGGTCTTAGAGCTTTATATGGAAGTCTTAGAGCTGTATATGGAGGACTTAGAGCTTTATATGGAGGTCTTCGAGCTTTACATGGAGGTCTTACAGCTTTACATGGAGGTCTTAGAGCTGTATATGGAGGTCTTAGAGCTGTATATGGAGGACTTAGAGCTTTATATGGAGGTCTTAGAGCTGTATATGGAGGACTTAGAGCTGTATATGGAGGACTTAGAGCTTTATATGGAGGTCTTAGAGCTGTATATGGAGGACTTAGAGCTGTATATGGAGGTCTTAGAGCTTTATATGGAGGTCTTAGAGCTGTATATGGAGATCTTACAGCTTTACATGGAGGTCTTAGAGCTGTATATGGAGGACTTAGAGCTGTATATGGAGGACTTAGAGCTGTATATGGAGGTCTTAGAGCTTTATATGGAGGTCTTAGAGCTGTATATGGAGGACTTAGAGCTTTATATGGAGGTCTTCGAGCTTTACATGGAGGTCTTACAGCTTTACATGGAGGTCTTAGAGCTGTATATGGAGGTCTTAGAGCTGTATATGGAGGACTTAGAGCTTTACATGGAGGTCTTACAGCTTTACATGGAGGTCTTAGAGCTGTATATGGAGGACTTAGAGCTGTATATGGAGGACTTAGAGCTTTATATGGAGGTCTTCGAGCTTTACATGGAGGTCTTACAGCTTTACATGGAGGTCTTAGAGCTGTATATGGAGGTCTTAGAGCTGTATATGGAGGACTTAGAGCTTTACATGGAGGTCTTACAGCTTTACATGGAGGTCTTAGAGCTGTATATGGAGGACTTAGAGCTGTATATGGAGGACTTAGAGCTTTATATGGAGGTCTTAGAGCTTTACATGGAGGTCTTACAGCTTTATATGGAGGTCTTAGAGCTGTATATGCAGAGCTCTAGCACTACAGCAGTTTCTTATCACTTGACAAGACTACCGGACCTGCTTTCCCTGTGATAATATTCGATGGCGACTATCACGGCCATTCTCAGATGATGGAAAAGTGCAAATCTGTCACGGGACCTCCCGCCACATAATCCTCTTATAACATACCGCCTGCTGCACCGACACACTGTAACAAGCCCTCAGTTGTGGGAAATATTAGGGTGCTTTGCATGGATGTTCCTATATAAGTGAGAGGTGGAGAGAAAAGTCAGTAGAGAATCCCCTAGTATGTAATATATACACTCACCGGCCACTTTATTAGGTACACCATGCTAGTAACGGGTTGGACCCCTTTTTGCCTTCAGAACTGCCTCAATTCTTCGTGGCATAGATACAACAAGGTGCTGGAAGCATTCCTCAGAGATTTTGCTCCATATTGACATGATGGCATCACACAGTTGCAGTCGCAGATTTGTCGGCTGCACATCCATGATGCGAATCTCCCGTTCCACCACATCCCAAAGATGCTCCTCTATTGGATTGAGATCTGGTGACTGTGGAGGCCATTGGAGTACAGTGAACTCATTGTCATGTTCAAGAAACCAGTCTGAGATGATTCCAGCTTTATGACATGGCATTGCATTATCCTGCTGAAAGTAGCCATCAGATGTTGGGTACATTGTGGTCATAAAGGGATGGACATGGTCAGCAACAATACTCAGGTAGGCTTTGGCGTTGCAACGATGCTCAATTGGTACCAAGGGGCCCAAAGAGTGGCAAGAAAATATTCCCCACACCATGACACCACCACCACCAGCCTGAACCGTTACCGATACAAGGCAGGATGGATCCATGCTTTCATGTTGTTGACGCCAAATTCTGACCCTACCATCCGAATGTCGCAGCAGAAATCGAGACTCATCAGACCAGGCAACGTTTTTCCAATCTTCAATTGTCCAATTCCGATGAGCTTGTGCAAATTGTAGCCTCAGTTTCCTGTTCTTAGCTGAAAGGAGTGGCACCCGGTGTGGTCTTCTGCTGCTGTAGCCCATCTGTAGCCTCAAAGTTGGACGTACTGTGCGGCGTTCAGAGATGCTCTTCTGGCTACCTTGGTTGTAACGGGTGGCTATTTGAGTCACTGTTGCCTTTCTATCAGCTCGAACCAGTCTGGCCATTCTCCTCTGACCTCTGGCATCAACAACGCATTTCCGCCCCCCACAGAACTGCCGCTCACTGGATGTTTTTTTCTTTTTCGGACCATTCTCTGTAAACCCTAGAGATGGTTGTGCGTGAAAATCCCAGTAGATCAGCAGTTTCTGAAATACTCAGACCAGCCCTTCTGGCACCAACAACCATGCCACGTTCAAAGGCACTCAAATCACCTTTCTTCCCCCCCATACTGATGCTCGGTTTGAACTGCAGGAGATTGTCTTGACCATGTCTACATGCCGAAATGCACTGAGTTGCCGCCATGTGATTGGCTGATTAGAAATTAAGTGTTAACGAGCAGTTGGACAGGTGTACCTAATAAAGTGGCCGGTGAGTGTATATATAGCAGTATCCTGACATGTCAGCGGGGGATCCTTCCACTGGTGCATTACTACATACTCCAGAGTATACAGTATATATAATAAGACAGGACTCAGCTCTCTGATTCTGCAGATGCCGCCTGTGACTGATGGCGCCCTAAACACCCTGGTGCAAGTGGATGATAAGAGAGAAATATTCAGAGAACGACTGCGACCAGGGAAAGGGAGAAAACCTTATATGATAGAGCAAAGTATAGAACCGAGAAAGTGCTATACTATATACTACTGTGATAGAGTGGGTGTAGTATAAGAGTGCAGTATATAGTATGTATAGTATGGATGTACAGTGCAGTATATAGTATGTATAGTATGGATGTACAGTGCAGTATATAGCATGCATAGTATGGATTATAAGAGTGCAGTATATAGCATGTATAGTATGTAGTATAAGAGTGCAGTATATGGTATGTGTAGTATGGATGTACAGTGCAGTATATAGCATGCATAGTATGGATTATAAGAGTGCAGTATATGGTATGTGTAGTATGTAGTATAAGAGTGCAGTATATGGTATGTGTAGTATGGATGTACAGTGCAGTATATAGCATGCATAGTATGGATTATAAGAGTGCAGTATATAGCATGTATAGTATGTAGTATAAGAGTGCAGTATATGGTATGTGTAGTATGGATGTACAGTGCAGTATATAGCATGTATAGTATGGATGTACAGTGCAGTATATAGCATGTATAGTATGGATGTACAGTGCAGTATATAGCATGTATAGTATGGATGTACAGTGCAGTATATAGTATGTATAGTATGGATGTACAGTGCAGTATATAGCATGTATAGTATGGATGTACAGTGCAGTATAAGGTATGTATAGTATGGATGTACAGTGCAGTATATACCATGTATAGTATGGATGTACAGTGCAGTATATAGCATGCATAGTATGGATGTACAGTGCAGTATATAGCATGTATAGTATGGATATACAGTGCAGTATATAGCATGCATAGTATGGATTATAAGAGTGCAGTATATAGCATGTATAGTATGGATTATAAGAGTGCAGTATATAGTATGCATAGTATGGATTATAAGAGTGCAGTATATAGCATGTATAGTATGTAGTATAAGAGTGCAGTATATGGTATGTGTAGTATGGATGTACAGTGCAGTATATAGCATGTATAGTATGGATGTACAGTGCAGTATATAGTATGTATAGTATGGATGTACAGTGCAGTATATAGTATGTATAGTATGGATGTACAGTGCAGTATATAGCATGTGTAGTGTGTAGTATAACAGTGCAGTATATAGCATGTATAGTATGGATGTACAGTGCAGTATATAGTATGTATAGTATGGATGTACAGTGCAGTATATAGCATGTATAGTATGGATGTACAGTGCAGTATATAGCATGTATAATATGGATGTACAGTGCAGTATATAGCATGTGTAGTATGGATGTACAGTGCAGTATATAGCATGTATAGTATGGATGTACAGTGCAGTATATAGCATGTATAGTATGGATGTACAGTGCAGTATATAGCATGTATAGTATGGATATACAGTGCAGTATATGGTATATGTAGTATGTAGTATAACAGTGCAGTATATAGTATGTATAGTATGGATGTACAGTGCAGTATATAGCATGTATAGTATGGATGTACAGTGCAGTATATAGCATGTATAGTATGGATATACAGTGCAGTATATAGCATGCATAGTATGGATTATAAGAGTGCAGTATATAGCATGCATAGTATGGATTATAAGAGTGCAGTATATAGCATGCATAGTATGGATTATAAGAGTGCAGTATATAGCATGTATAGTATGGATGTACAGTGCAGTATATAGCATGTGTAGTGTGTAGTATAACAGTGCAGTATATAGTATGTATAGTATGGATGTACAGTGCAGTATATAGCATGTATAGTATGGATGTACAGTGCAGTATATAGCATGTATAGTATGGATGTACAGTGCAGTATATAGTATGTATAGTATGGATGTACAGTGCAGTATATAGTATGTATAGTATGGATGTACAGTGCAGTATATAGTATGTATAGTATGGATGTACAGTGCAGTATATAGCATGTGTAGTGTGTAGTATAACAGTGCAGTATATAGCATGTATAGTATGGATGTACAGTGCAGTATATAGCATGTGTAGTGTGTAGTATAACAGTGCAGTATATAGTATGTATAGTATGGATGTACAGTGCAGTATATAGTATGTATAGTATGGATGTACAGTGCAGTATATAGTATGTATAGTATGGATGTACAGTGCAGTATATAGTATGTATAGTATGGATGTACAGTGCAGTATATAGCATGTGTAGTGTGTAGTATAACAGTGCAGTATATAGTATGTATAGTATGGATGTACAGTGCAGTATATAGTATGTATAGTATGGATGTACAGTGCAGTATATAGCATGTATAGTATGGATGTACAGTGCAGTATATAGCATGTATAGTATGGATGTACAGTGCAGTATATAGCATGTATAGTATGGATGTACAGTGCAGTATATAGCATGTATAATATGGATGTACAGTGCAGTATATAGCATGTATAGTATGGATATACAGTGCAGTATATGTTATATGTAGTATGTAGTATAACAGTGCAGTATATAGTATGTATAGTATGGATGTACAGTGCAGTATATAGTATGTATAGTATGGATGTACAGTGCAGTATATAGTATGTATAGTATGGATGTACAGTGCAGTATATAGCATGTATAGTATGGATGTACAGTGCAGTATATAGCATGCATAGTATGGATGTACAGTGCAGTATATAGTATGTATAGTATGGATGTACAGTGCAGTATATAGCATGTATAGTATGGATGTACAGTGCAGTATATAGTATGTATAATATGGATGTACAGTGCAGTATATAGCATGTATAGTATGGATGTACAGTGCAGTATATGTTATATGTAGTATGTAGTATAACAGTGCAGTATATAGTATGTATAGTATGGATGTACAGTGCAGTATATAGTATGTATAGTATGGATGTACAGTGCAGTATATAGCATGTATAGTATGGATGTACAGTGCAGTATATAGCATGTATAGTATGGATGTACAGTGCAGTATATAGCATGTATAGTATGGATGTACAGTGCAGTATATAGCATGTATAGTATGGATATACAGTGCAGTATATGTTATATGTAGTATGTAGTATAACAGTGCAGTATATAGTATGTATAGTATGGATGTACAGTGCAGTATATAGCATGTGTAGTGTGTAGTATAACAGTGCAGTATATAGTATGTATAGTATGGATGTACAGTGCAGTATATAGCATGTATAGTATGGATGTACAGTGCAGTATATAGCATGTATAGTATGGATGTACAGTGCAGTATATAGCATGTATAGTATGGATGTACAGTGCAGTATATAGTATGTATAGTATGGATGTACAGTGCAGTATATAGCATGTATAGTATGGATGTACAGTGCAGTATATAGTATGTATAGTATGGATGTACAGTGCAGTATATAGCATGTATAGTATGGATGTACAGTGCAGTATATAGCATGTGTAGTGTGTAGTATAACAGTGCAGTATATAGTATGTATAGTATGGATGTACAGTGCAGTATATAGCATGTATAGTATGGATGTACAGTGCAGTATATAGCATGTATAGTATGGATGTACAGTGCAGTATATAGTATGTGTAGTATGGATGTACAGTGCAGTATATAGCATGTATAGTATGGATGTACAGTGCAGTATATAGCATGTATAGTATGGATGTACAGTGCAGTATATAGCATGCATAGTATGGATGTACAGTGCAGTATATAGTATGTATAGTATGGATGTACAGTGCAGTATATAGCATGTGTAGTATGGATGTACAGTGCAGTATATACCATGTATAGTATGGATGTACAGTGCAGTATATAGCATGTATAGTATGGATGTACAGTGCAGTATATAGCATGTATAGTATGGATGTACAGTGCAGTATATAGCATGTATAGTATGGATATACAGTGCAGTATATGTTATATGTAGTATGTAGTATAACAGTGCAGTATATAGTATGTATAGTATGGATGTACAGTGCAGTATATAGCATGTGTAGTGTGTAGTATAACAGTGCAGTATATAGTATGTATAGTATGGATGTACAGTGCAGTATATAGCATGTATAGTATGGATGTACAGTGCAGTATATAGCATGTATAGTATGGATGTACAGTGCAGTATATAGCATGTATAGTATGGATGTACAGTGCAGTATATAGTATGTATAGTATGGATGTACAGTGCAGTATATAGCATGTATAGTATGGATGTACAGTGCAGTATATAGCATGTATAGTATGGATGTACAGTGCAGTATATAGCATGTATAGTATGGATGTACAGTGCAGTATATAGTATGTATAGTATGGATGTACAGTGCAGTATATAGCATGTATAGTATGGATGTACAGTGCAGTATATAGTATGTATAGTATGGATGTACAGTGCAGTATATAGCATGTATAGTATGGATGTACAGTGCAGTATATAGCATGTGTAGTGTGTAGTATAACAGTGCAGTATATAGTATGTATAGTATGGATGTACAGTGCAGTATATAGCATGTATAGTATGGATGTACAGTGCAGTATATAGCATGTATAGTATGGATGTACAGTGCAGTATATAGCATGTATAGTATGGATGTACAGTGCAGTATATAGTATGTATAGTATGGATGTACAGTGCAGTATATAGCATGTATAGTATGGATGTACAGTGCAGTATATAGTATGTATAGTATGGATGTACAGTGCAGTATATAGCATGTATAGTATGGATGTACAGTGCAGTATATAGCATGTGTAGTGTGTAGTATAACAGTGCAGTATATAGTATGTATAGTATGGATGTACAGTGCAGTATATAGCATGTATAGTATGGATGTACAGTGCAGTATATAGCATGTATAGTATGGATGTACAGTGCAGTATATAGTATGTGTAGTATGGATGTACAGTGCAGTATATAGCATGTATAGTATGGATGTACAGTGCAGTATATAGCATGTATAGTATGGATGTACAGTGCAGTATATAGCATGCATAGTATGGATGTACAGTGCAGTATATAGCATGTATAGTATGGATGTACAGTGCAGTATATAGCATGTATAGTATGGATGTACAGTGCAGTATATAGTATGTATAGTATGGATGTACAGTGCAGTATATAGTATGTATAGTATGGATGTACAGTGCAGTATATAGCATGTGTAGTGTGTAGTATAACAGTGCAGTATATAGTATGTATAGTATGGATGTACAGTGCAGTATATAGCATGTATAGTATGGATGTACAGTGCAGTATATAGCATGTATAGTATGGATGTACAGTGCAGTATATAGCATGTATAGTATGGATGTACAGTGCAGTATATAGTATGTATAGTATGGATGTACAGTGCAGTATATAGCATGTATAGTATGGATGTACAGTGCAGTATATAGTATGTATAGTATGGATGTACAGTGCAGTATATAGCATGTATAGTATGGATGTACAGTGCAGTATATAGCATGTGTAGTGTGTAGTATAACAGTGCAGTATATAGTATGTATAGTATGGATGTACAGTGCAGTATATAGCATGTATAGTATGGATGTACAGTGCAGTATATAGCATGTATAGTATGGATGTACAGTGCAGTATATAGTATGTGTAGTATGGATGTACAGTGCAGTATATAGCATGTATAGTATGGATGTACAGTGCAGTATATAGCATGTATAGTATGGATGTACAGTGCAGTATATAGCATGCATAGTATGGATGTACAGTGCAGTATATAGTATGTATAGTATGGATGTACAGTGCAGTATATAGCATGTGTAGTATGGATGTACAGTGCAGTATATACCATGTATAGTATGGATGTACAGTGCAGTATATAGCATGTATAGTATGGATGTACAGTGCAGTATATAGCATGTATAGTATGGATGTACAGTGCAGTATATGTTATATGTAGTATGTAGTATAACAGTGCAGTATATAGTATGTATAGTATGGATGTACAGTGCAGTATATAGTATGTATAGTATGGATGTACAGTGCAGTATATAGCATGTGTAGTGTGTAGTATAACAGTGCAGTATATAGTATGTATAGTATGGATGTACAGTGCAGTATATAGCATGTATAGAATGGATGTACAGTGCAGTATATAGCATGTATAGTATGAATGTACAGTGCAGTATATAGCATGTATAGTATGGATGTACAGTGCAGTATATAGTATGTATAGTATGGATGTACAGTGCAGTATATAGCATGTATAGTATGGATGTACAGTGCAGTATATAGCATGTATAGTATGGATGTACAGTGCAGTATATAGTATGTATAGTATGGATGTACAGTGCAGTATATAGCATGTGTAGTATGGATGTACAGTGCAGTATATAGTATGTATAGTATGGATGTACAGTGCAGTATATAGTATGTATAGTATGGATGTACAGTGCAGTATATAGCATGTGTAGTATGGATGTACAGTGCAGTATATAGCATGTATAGTATGGATGTACAGTGCAGTATATAGCATGTATAGTATGGATGTACAGTGCAGTATATAGCATGTGTAGTGTGTAGTATAACAGTGCAGTATATAGTATGTATAGTATGGATGTACAGTGCAGTATATAGCATGTATAGTATGGATGTACAGTGCAGTATATAGCATGTATAGTATGGATGTACAGTGCAGTATATAGCATGTATAGTATGGATGTACAGTGCAGTATATAGCATGTATAATATGGATGTACAGTGCAGTATATAGCATGTATAGTATGGATGTACAGTGCAGTATATAGTATGTATAGTATGGATGTACAGTGCAGTATATAGTATGTATAGTATGGATGTACAGTGCAGTATATAGCATGTATAGTATGGATGTACAGTGCAGTATATAGTATGTATAGTATGGATGTACAGTGCAGTATATAGCATGTATAGTATGGATGTACAGTGCAGTATATAGCATGTATAGTATGGATATACAGTGCAGTATATGTTATATGTAGTATGTAGTATAACAGTGCAGTATATAGTATGTATAGTATGGATGTACAGTGCAGTATATAGCATGTGTAGTGTGTAGTATAACAGTGCAGTATATAGTATGTATAGTATGGATGTACAGTGCAGTATATAGCATGTATAGTATGGATGTACAGTGCAGTATATAGTATGTATAGTATGGATGTACAGTGCAGTATATAGCATGTATAGTATGGATGTACAGTGCAGTATATAGCATGTATAGTATGGATGTACAGTGCAGTATATAGCATGTGTAGTGTGTAGTATAACAGTGCAGTATATAGTATGTATAGTATGGATGTGCAGTGCAGTATATAGCATGTGTAGTATGGATGTACAGTGCAGTATATAGTATGTATAGTATGGATATACAGTGCAGTATATGTTATATGTAGTATGTAGTATAACAGTGCAGTATATAGTATGTGTAGTATGGATGTACAGTGCAGTATATAGCATGTATAGTATGGATGTACAGTGCAGTATATAGTATGTATAGTATGGATGTACAGTGCAGTATATAGCATGTGTAGTGTGTAGTATAACAGTGCAGTATATAGTATGTATAGTATGGATGTGCAGTGCAGTATATAGCATGTGTAGTATGGATGTACAGTGCAGTATATAGTATGTATAGTATGGATATACAGTGCAGTATATAGCATGTATAGTATGGATATACAGTGCAGTATATGTTATATGTAGTATGTAGTATAACAGTGCAGTATATAGTATGTATAGTATGGATGTACAGTGCAGTATATAGCATGTGTAGTGTGTAGTATAACAGTGCAGTATATAGTATGTATAGTATGGATGTACAGTGCAGTATATAGCATGTATAGTATGGATGTACAGTGCAGTATATAGTATGTATAGTATGGATGTACAGTGCAGTATATAGCATGTATAGTATGGATGTACAGTGCAGTATATAGCATGTATAGTATGGATGTACAGTGCAGTATATAGCATGTATAGTATGGATGTACAGTGCAGTATATAGTATGTGTAGTATGGATGTACAGTGCAGTATATAGCATGTATAGTATGGATGTACAGTGCAGTATATAGCATGTATAGTATGGATGTACAGTGCAGTATATAGCATGCATAGTATGGATGTACAGTGCAGTATATAGTATGTATAGTATGGATGTACAGTGCAGTATATAGCATGTGTAGTATGGATGTACAGTGCAGTATATACCATGTATAGTATGGATGTACAGTGCAGTATATAGCATGTATAGTATGGATGTACAGTGCAGTATATAGCATGTGTAGTATGGATGTACAGTGCAGTATATAGCATGTATAGTATGGATGTACAGTGCAGTATATGTTATATGTAGTATGTAGTATAACAGTGCAGTATATAGTATGTATAGTATGGATGTACAGTGCAGTATATAGCATGTATAGTATGGATGTACAGTGCAGTATATAGCATGTATAGTATGGATGTACAGTGCAGTATATAGCATGTATAGTATGGATGTACAGTGCAGTATATAGTATGTATAGTATGGATGTACAGTGCAGTATATAGCATGTATAGTATGGATGTACAGTGCAGTATATAGTATGTATAGTATGGATGTACAGTGCAGTATATAGCATGTATAGTATGGATGTACAGTGCAGTATATAGCATGTATAGTATGGATGTACAGTGCAGTATATAGCATGTGTAGTATGGATGTACAGTGCAGTATATAGCATGTATAGTATGGATGTACAGTGCAGTATATAGCATGTATAGTATGGATGTACAGTGCAGTATATAGTATGTATAGTATGGATGTACAGTGCAGTATATGGTATGTATAGTATGGATGTACAGTGCAGTATATAGCATGTGTAGTATGGATGTACAGTGCAGTATATAGCATGTATAGTATGGATGTACAGTGCAGTATATAGCATGTATAGTATGGATGTACAGTGCAGTATATAGCATGTATAATATGGATGTACAGTGCAGTATATAGCATGTATAGTATGGATGTACAGTGCAGTATATAGTATGTATAGTATGGATGTACAGTGCAGTATATAGCATGTGTAGTATGGATGTACAGTGCAGTATATAGTATGTATAGTATGGATGTACAGTGCAGTATATAGTATGTATAGTATGGATGTACAGTGCAGTATATAGCATGTGTAGTATGGATGTACAGTGCAGTATATACCATGTATAGTATGGATGTACAGTGCAGTATATACCATGTATAGTATGGATGTACAGTGCAGTATATAGCATGTATAGTATGGATGTACAGTGCAGTATATGGTATATGTAGTATGTAGTATAAGAGTGCAGTATATAGCATGCATAGTATGGATGTACAGTGCAGTATATAGCATGTATAGTATATTATATTACATTGTAGTATATAGTATGTCGTATAACAGTGCAGTATATAATATGTAGTATCAAATCAAATCAAAAATGCTTTATTGGCACGTCCGAATAGGTATTTGGCATTGCCAAAGCTAGTAAAGTGGGCGGGGGGGTGGGGGGGTGGGCGTTGGGTTGGGTGGGTGGTGGGTGGGTGGTGGGTATGGGGGGGGGGGGGGGTTTGGGTTATAACAGTCCATGGAGTCTCATCTTCCTCTTCGTTGGTGACTGCTATATGGGGAGGTGGGGGCGGGGCGGGTGTATTGGGATAAATATAACAGTCCGTGGAGTCTCATCTTCCTCTGGTTTGGTGACAGCTGGACACGTATTGGGCAGCGATCTCCACAGTGGCCTCTTCTTCTCCCAGTAGGATGTAGAGTTTCTTCTTCTCCCAGTCTGGGATGTGGGCAGAGAGTCTTTGGTAGTAGACGGCCCTCACAGCTGAGTATTTGGTGCAGTGTAGCAGGAAGTGGGTCTCGTCTTCTAGGGCCCCCTGGTCACAGTGCTGGCACAGTCTCTTCTCCCGTGGCTTGTACGTCTGTCTGTATCGCCCCGTCTCTATCTCTAGGTTGTGGGCGCTCAGTCTGTACCGGCTCAGGGTCTGTCTGTGCTTGGGGTGGCGTATTCTCTCCAGGTAGGTGGCCATGGTGTAGTCCCTTTGTAGGGATTGGTACACATTGGTGAGTTTCTTGGAGTTATTTATTTGGTTTCTCCATTCTTCAATGTACCGCTCTCTGTTTGCCTCTGTGGTCGCCTTTATTTCGGCCTTGGTTATCATCTGTTGGAGTTTTTGGTTTGGTGGTTGGCTGCTGTTTGGTTGGTGAGTGTCTGGTTTGCTCAGGTGGCTTAGCCATGCTTGGTGGTGGTAGGAGTCGCTCCCCTGGATGTGTGCCTGGAAAGCTAGCGCCCTCTTCTGTATGGTGAGCCATAGGGGGAGTCTGCCTAGCTCTGCCCTGCAGGCTATGTTGGTGGTGTTGCGATGGACATGTAGCAGGTATTTGCAGAACTCCAGGTGGAAGTTCTCTGTTGGGCTGGAATCCCACCTTGACTGGTCTGGGTAGGTGGCTGGGCCCCAAACCTCACTGCCATAGAGAAGGATCGGGGAGATGACTGCGTCAAATATCTTCAGCCAGACCCTCACCGGTGGTTTGAGGTGGTACAGTTGTCTTCTGATGGCGTAGAAGGTTCTATGTATATACAGTGCAGTATGTAGTATGTATAGTATGGATGTACAGTGCAGTATATAGTATGTGTAGTATGTAGTATGAGTGCAGTATATAGTATGTCGTATAACAGTGCAGTATATAATATGTAGTATGTATATACAGTGCAGTATGTAGTGTATAATGTATATATTATAACAGGGTGCGGGGCTGACAAGTCGCAGTTCACACAGAACCTGATGGTACAATATGTGGCTGGCAGAGGCTACTTGATATGGGATCCGTTGAAAACAAGAATTCCCTGTTATATAACCTAGTGCATATCTGTCATCGTGTGTGATATCACATGTAACACGCCCTGTATCTACATGTATCAGCTTCCCAGGACACTGTGTATGCGCTATAGGACCTGGCAGATTATAGATCACATGACCCAGTGTTATTATTCCTCTATCTGTCAGACACGTGTCAGTTCTTGGGGTCAGCTGTGACTGTGGTTATTACACCTGGCAGTCTCCGGGCGGCGCTATTGTTTGTTCAGCACTTTGTACTCAGATATCAGTATTATCCAAGTCAAACAGAAGTCCCTGCAGCTTCAGGGGAGCGGCTGTCACAGCGCCAGGGGCGTATCTGGTCCCATCCTCGATGGCGCCCCAATATAACCCCAGGAGTATAAGAGAGGAGTATAAGAGGGGAGTATAAGAGGGGAGTATAAGAGGGGAGTATAAGAGGGGAGTATAAGAGGAGAGTATAAGAGGGGAGTATAAGAGGGGAGTATAAGAGAGGAGTATAAGAGGGGAGTATAAGAGAGGAGTATAAGAGGGGAGTATAAGAGGAGAGTATAAGAGGGGAGTATAAGAGGGGAGTATAAGAGGAGAGTATAAGAGAGGAGTATAAGAGGGGAGTATAAGAGGGGAGTATAAGAGGGGAGTATAAGAGGGGAGTATAAGAGAAGAGTATAAGAGAGGAGTATAAGAGGGGAGTATAAGAGGAGAGTATAAGAGAGGAGTATAAGAGGGGAGTATAAGAGGGGAGTATAAGAGGGGAGTATAAGAGGGGAGTATAAGAGGGGAGTATAAGAGGGGAGTATAAGAGGAGTATAAGAGAGGAGTATAAGAGGAGAGTATAAGAGGGGAGTATAAGAGGAGAGTATAAGAGAGGAGTATAAGAGGGGAGTATAAGAGGGGAGTATAAGAGGAGAGTATAAGAGGAGAGTATAAGAGGGGAGTACAAGAGGGGAGTACAAGAGGGGAGTATAAGAGGGGAGTATAAGAGGGGAGTATAAGAGAGGAGTATAAGAGGGGAGTATAAGAGAGGAGTATAAGAGGAGAGTATAAGAGAGGAGTATAAGAGGAGTATAAGAGAGGAGTATAAGAGGGGAGTATAAGAGAGGAGTATAAGAGGAGAGTATAAGAGAGGAGTATAAGAGGGGAGTATAAGAGAGGAGTATAAGAGGAGAGTATAAGAGAGGAGTATAAGAGGGGAGTATAAGAGAGGAGTATAAGAGGAGAGTATAAGAGAGGAGTATAAGAGGGGAGTATAAGAGAGGAGTATAAGAGGGGAGTATAAGAGGGGAGTATAAGAGGGGAGTATAAGAGGGGAGTATAAGAGGGGAGTATAAGAGGGGAGTATAAGAGGGGAGTATAAGAGGGGAGTATAAGAGGGGAGTATAAGAGGGGAGTATAAGAGGAGAGTATAAGAGGGGAGTATAAGAGAAGAGTATAAGAGAGGAGTATAAGAGGGGAGTATAAGAGGGGAGTATAAGAGGGGAGTATAAGAGGGGAGTATAAGAGAGGAGTATAAGAGGGGAGTATAAGAGGGGAGTATAAGAGGGGAGTATAAGAGGGGAGTATAAGAGGGGAGTACAAGAGGGGAGTATAAGAGAGGAGTATAAGAGGGGAGTATAAGAGGGGAGTATAAGAGAGGAGTATAAGAGGAGTATAAGAGAGGAGTATGAGAGAGGAGTACAAGAGGGGAGTACAAGAGGGGAGTACAAGAGGGGAGTACAAGAGGGGAGTACAAGAGAGGAGTATAAGAGGGGAGTATAAGAGGGGAGTATAAGAGAGGAGTATAAGAGAGGAGTATAAGAGGAGTATAAGAGGAGTATAAGAGAGGAATATAAGAGGAGAGTATAAGAGGGGAGTATAAGAGGAGTATAAGAGAGGAGTATAAGAGAGGAGTATAAGAGAGGAGTATAAGAGGGGAGTATAAGAGGGGAGTATAAGAGAGGAGTATAAGAGGAGAGTATAAGAGGGGAGTATAAGAGGAGTATAAGAGAGGAGTATAAGAGGAGAGTATAAGAGGGGAGTATAAGAGGGGAGTATAAGAGGGGAGTATAAGAGGGGAGTATAAGAGGGGAGTATAAGAGGGGAGTATAAGAGGGGAGTATAAGAGGGGAGTATAAGAGGGGAGTATAAGAGAGGAGTATAAGAGGGGAGTATAAGAGGGGAGTATAAGAGGAGTATAAGAGGGGAGTATAAGAGAAGAGTATAAGAGGGGAGTATAAGAGAGGAGTATAAGAGGGGAGTATAAGAGGGGAGTATAAGAGGGGAGTATAAGAGGAGTATAAGAGAGGAGTATAAGAGAAGAGTATAAGAGGGGAGTATAAGAGGGGAGTATAAGAGAGGAGTATAAGAGAGGAGTATAAGAGGGGAGTATAAGAGGAGTATAAAGAGGAGTATAAGAGGGGAGTATAAGAGGAGAGTATAAGAGAGGAGTATAAGAGAGGAGTATAAGAGAAGAGTATAAGAGGGGAGTATAAGAGGGGAGTATAAGAGGGGAGTATAAGAGGGGAGTATAAGAGAGGAGTATAAGAGAGGAGTATAAGAGAGGAGTATAAGAGGGGAGTATAAGAGGAGTATAAGAGAGGAGTATAAGAGAGGAGTATAAGAGGAGTATAAGAGAGGAGTATAAGAGGGGAGTATAAGAGGGGAGTATAAGAGAGGAGTATAAGAGGAGAGTATAAGAGAGGAGTATAAGAGGGGAGTATAAGAGGGGAGTATAAGAGGGGAGTATAAGAGAGGAGTATAAGAGGGGAGTATAAGAGAGGAGTATAAGAGGGGAGTATAAGAGAGGAGTATAAGAGGGGAGTATAAGAGGAGTATAAGAGAGGAGTATAAGAGAGGAGTATAAGAGGAGTATAAGAGAGGAGTATAAGAGGGGAGTATAAGAGGGGAGTATAAGAGAGGAGTATAAGAGGAGAGTATAAGAGAGGAGTATAAGAGGGGAGTATAAGAGGGGAGTATAAGAGGGGAGTATAAGAGGAGTATAAGAGAGGAGTATAAGAGGGGAGTATAAGAGGAGTATAAGAGAGGAGTATAAGAGGGGAGTATAAGAGGAGTATAAGAGAGGAGTATAAGAGGGGAGTATAAGAGAGGAGTATAAGAGAGGAGTATAAGAGGGGAGTATAAGAGGGGAGTATAAGAGAGGAGTATAAGAGGGGAGTATAAGAGAGGAGTATAAGAGGGGAGTATAAGAGGAGTATAAGAGAGGAGTATAAGAGGGGAGTATAAGAGGGGAGTATAAGAGAGGAGTATAAGAGGGGAGTATAAGAGGGGAGTATAAGAGAGGAGTATAAGAGGGGAGTATAAGAGGAGTATAAGAGAGGAGTATAAGAGGGGAGTATAAGAGGGGAGTATAAGAGGGGAGTATAAGAGGGGAGTATAAGAGGGGAGTATAAGAGAGGAGTATAAGAGAGGAGTATAAGAGAGGAGTATAAGAGAGGAGTATAAGATCGGAGTATAAGATCGGAGTATAAGAGAGGAGTATAAGAGGGGAGTATAAGAGAGGAGTATAAGAGGAGAGTATAAGAGAGGAGTATAAGAGAGGAGTATAAGAGAGGAGTATAAGAGAGGAGTATAAGAGGGGAGTATAAGAGGGGAGTATAAGAGGGGAGTATAAGAGAGGAGTATAAGAGGAGAGTATAAGAGAGGAGTATAAGAGGGGAGTATAAGAGGGGAGTATAAGAGAGGAGTATAAGAGGAGAGTATAAGAGAGGAGTATAAGAGGGGAGTATAAGAGGAGTATAAGAGAGGAGTATAAGAGGGGAGTATAAGAGGAGTATAAGAGAGGAGTATAAGAGGGGAGTATAACAGGGGAGTATAAGAGGAGTATAAGAGAGGAGTATAAGAGGAGAGTATAAGAGGGGAGTATAACAGGGGAGTATAAGAGGGGAGTATAAGAGGGGAGTATAAGAGGGGAGTATAAGAGAAGTATAAGAGGAGTATAAGAGAGGAGTATAAGAGAAGTATAAGAGGAGTATAAGAGAGGAGTATAAGAGGGGAGTATAAGAGGAGTATAAGAGGGGAGTATAAGAGGGGAGTATAAGAGGAGTATAAGAGAGGAGTATAAGAGAGGAGTATAAGAGGGGAGTATAAGAGAGGAGTATAAGAGGGGAGTATAAGAGAGGAGTATAAGAGGGGAGTATAAGAGGAGTATAAGAGGGGAGTATAAGAGGGGAGTATAAGAGGGGAGTATAAGAGGAGTATAAGAGGGGAGTATAAGAGGGGAGTATAAGAGGGGAGTATAAGAGAAGTATAAGAGGAGTATAAGAGAGGAGTATAAGAGAAGTATAAGAGGAGTATAAGAGAGGAGTATAAGAGGGGAGTATAAGAGGAGTATAAGAGGGGAGTATAAGAGGGGAGTATAAGAGGAGTATAAGAGAGGAGTATAAGAGAGGAGTATAAGAGGAGTATAAGAGAGGAGAGTATAAGAGGGGAGTATAAGAGGGGAGTATAAGAGGGGAGTATAAGAGAGGAGTATAAGAGGGGAGTATAAGAGGAGAGTATAAGAGGGGAGTATAACAGGGGAGTATAAGAGGGGAGTATAAGAGGGGAGTATAAGAGGGGAGTATAAGAGAAGTATAAGAGGAGTATAAGAGAGGAGTATAAGAGGGGAGTATAAGAGGAGTATAAGAGAGGAGTATAAGAGGAGTATAAGAGAGGAGTATAAGAGGGGAGTATAAGAGGGGAGTATAAGAGAGGAGTATAAGAGGAGAGTATAAGAGGGGAGTATAAGAGGAGTATAAGAGAGGAGTATAAGAGAGGAGTATAAGAGAGGAGTATAAGAGGGGAGTATAAGAGAGGAGTATAAGAGGGGAGTATAAGAGGGGAGTATAAGAGGGGAGTATAAGAGGAGTATAAGAGAGGAGTATAAGAGGGGAGTATAAGAGGGGAGTATAAGAGGAGTATAAGAGGGGAGTATAAGAGGGGAGTATAAGAGGAGTATAAGAGAGGAGTATAAGAGAGGAGTATAAGAGGAGTATAAGAGAGGAGAGTATAAGAGGGGAGTATAAGAGGGGAGTATAAGAGGGGAGTATAAGAGAGGAGTATAAGAGGGGAGTATAAGAGGAGAGTATAAGAGGGGAGTATAACAGGGGAGTATAAGAGGGGAGTATAAGAGGGGAGTATAAGAGGGGAGTATAAGAGGGGAGTATAAGAGAAGTATAAGAGGAGTATAAGAGAGGAGTATAAGAGGGGAGTATAAGAGGAGTATAAGAGAGGAGTATAAGAGGAGTATAAGAGAGGAGTATAAGAGGGGAGTATAAGAGGGGAGTATAAGAGAGGAGTATAAGAGGAGAGTATAAGAGGGGAGTATAAGAGGAGTATAAGAGAGGAGTATAAGAGAGGAGTATAAGAGAGGAGTATAAGAGGGGAGTATAAGAGAGGAGTATAAGAGGGGAGTATAAGAGGGGAGTATAAGAGGGGAGTATAAGAGGAGTATAAGAGAGGAGTATAAGAGGAGAGTATAAGAGGGGAGTATAAGAGGGGAGTATAAGAGAGGAGTATAAGAGGAGAGTATAAGAGAGGAGTATAAGAGGGGAGTATAAGAGGAGTATAAGAGAGGAGTATAAGAGGGGAGTATAAGAGGGGAGTATAAGAGAGGAGTATAAGAGGGGAGTATGAGAGGAGTATAAGAGGAGTATAAGAGAGGAGTATAAGAGGGGAGTATAAGAGGGGAGTATAAGAGGGGAGTATAAGAGGGGAGTATAAGAGGGGAGTATAAGAGGAGTATAAGAGAGGAGTATAAGAGAGGAGTATAAGAGGAGTATAAGAGAGGAGAGTATAAGAGGGGAGTATAAGAGGGGAGTATAAGAGGGGAGTATAAGAGAGGAGTATAAGAGGGGAGTATAAGAGGAGAGTATAAGAGGGGAGTATAACAGGGGAGTATAAGAGGGGAGTATAAGAGGGGAGTATAAGAGGGGAGTATAAGAGGGGAGTATAAGAGAAGTATAAGAGGAGTATAAGAGAGGAGTATAAGAGGGGAGTATAAGAGGAGTATAAGAGAGGAGTATAAGAGGAGTATAAGAGAGGAGTATAAGAGGGGAGTATAAGAGGGGAGTATAAGAGAGGAGTATAAGAGGAGAGTATAAGAGGGGAGTATAAGAGGAGTATAAGAGAGGAGTATAAGAGAGGAGTATAAGAGAGGAGTATAAGAGGGGAGTATAAGAGAGGAGTATAAGAGGGGAGTATAAGAGGGGAGTATAAGAGGGGAGTATAAGAGGAGTATAAGAGAGGAGTATAAGAGGGGAGTATAAGAGGGGAGTATAAGAGGAGTATAAGAGGGGAGTATAAGAGGGGAGTATAAGAGGAGTATAAGAGAGGAGTATAAGAGAGGAGTATAAGAGGAGTATAAGAGAGGAGAGTATAAGAGGGGAGTATAAGAGGGGAGTATAAGAGGGGAGTATAAGAGAGGAGTATAAGAGGGGAGTATAAGAGGAGAGTATAAGAGGGGAGTATAACAGGGGAGTATAAGAGGGGAGTATAAGAGGGGAGTATAAGAGGGGAGTATAAGAGGGGAGTATAAGAGAAGTATAAGAGGAGTATAAGAGAGGAGTATAAGAGGGGAGTATAAGAGGAGTATAAGAGAGGAGTATAAGAGGAGTATAAGAGAGGAGTATAAGAGGGGAGTATAAGAGGGGAGTATAAGAGAGGAGTATAAGAGGAGAGTATAAGAGGGGAGTATAAGAGGAGTATAAGAGAGGAGTATAAGAGAGGAGTATAAGAGAGGAGTATAAGAGGGGAGTATAAGAGAGGAGTATAAGAGGGGAGTATAAGAGGGGAGTATAAGAGGGGAGTATAAGAGGAGTATAAGAGAGGAGTATAAGAGGAGAGTATAAGAGGGGAGTATAAGAGGAGTAAGGGTAGTATAAGTATAAGAGAGGAGTATAAGAGGAGAGTATAAGAGAGGAGTATAAGAGGGGAGTATAAGAGGAGTATAAGAGAGGAGTATAAGAGGGGAGTATAAGAGGGGAGTATAAGAGAGGAGTATAAGAGGGGAGTATGAGAGGAGTATAAGAGGAGTATAAGAGAGGAGTATAAGAGGGGAGTATAAGAGGGGAGTATAAGAGGGGAGTATAAGAGGGGAGTATAAGAGGGGAGTATAAGAGGAGTATAAGAGAGGAGTATAAGAGAGGAGTATAAGAGGGGAGTATAAGAGAGGAGTATAAGAGAGGAGTATAAGAGAGGAGTATAAGAGAGGAGTATAAGATCGGAGTATAAGAGGGGAGTATAAGAGAGGAGTATAAGAGAGGAGTATAAGAGAGGAGTATAAGAGGGGAGTATAAGAGAGGAGTATAAGAGGGGAGTATAAGAGGGGAGTATAAGAGAGGAGTATAAGAGGAGAGTATAAGAGAGGAGTATAAGAGGGGAGTATAAGAGGAGTATAAGAGAGGAGTATAAGAGGGGAGTATAAGAGGGGAGTATAAGAGAGGAGTATAAGAGGTAGAGAGGAGTATAAGAGGGGAGTATAAGAGGAGTATAAGAGAGGAGTATAAGAGGGGAGTATAAGAGGAGTATAAGAGAGGAGTATAAGAGGGGAGTATAAGAGGGGAGTATAAGAGGGGAGTATAAGAGGGGAGTATAAGAGGGGAGTATAAGAGGAGTATAAGAGAGGAGTATAAGAGGGGAGTATAAGAGAGGAGTATAAGAGGGGAGTATAAGAGGAGTATAAGAGCGGAGAGTATAAGAGGGGAGTATAAGAGGGAGTATAAGAGGGGAGTATAAGAGGGGAGTATAAGAGGGGAGTATAAGAGGGGAGTATAAGAGGGGAGTATAAGAGGGGAGTATAAGAGGAGTATAAGAGAGGAGTATAAGAGGGGAGTATAAGAGGAGTATAAGAGAGGAGTATAAGAGGGGAGTATAAGAGGAGTATAAGAGGGAGAGTATAAGAGGGGAGTATAAGAGGGGAGTATAAGAGGGGAGTATAAGAGGAGGAGTATAAGAGGGGAGTATAAGAGGGGAGTATAAGAGGAGAGTATAACAGGGGAGTATAAGAGGGGAGTATAAGAGGGGAGTATAAGAGGGGAGTATAAGAGGAGTATAAGAGAGGAGTATAAGAGGGGAGTATAAGAGGAGTATAGAGAGGAGTATAAGAGGAGAGTATAAGAGGGGAGTATAACAGGGGAGTATAAGAGGGGAGTATAAGAGGGGAGTATAAGAGGGGAGTATAAGAGGGGAGTATAAGAGGAGTATAAGAGGAGTATAAGAGAGGAGTATAAGAGGAAGTATAAGAGGAGTATAAGAGAGGAGTATAAGAGGGGAGTATAAGAGGAGTATAAGAGGGGAGTATAAGAGGGGAGTATAAGAGGAGTATAAGAGAGGAGTATAAGAGAGGAGTATAAGAGGAGTATAAGAGAGGAGAGTATAAGAGGGGAGTATAAGAGGGGAGTATAAGAGGGGAGTATAAGAGAGGAGTATAAGAGGGGAGTATAAGAGGGGAGTATAAGAGGAGAGTATAAGAGGGGAGTATAACAGGGGAGTATAAGAGGGGAGTATAAGAGGGGAGTATAAGAGGGGAGTATAAGAGGGGAGTATAAGAGAAGTATAAGAGGAGTATAAGAGAGGAGTATAAGAGGGGAGTATAAGAGAGGAGTATAAGAGGAGTATAAGAGAGGAGTATAAGAGGGGAGTATAAGAGAGGAGTATAAGAGGAGAGTATAAGAGGGGAGTATAAGAGGAGTATAAGAGAGGAGTATAAGAGAGGAGTATAAGAGAGGAGTATAAGAGGGGAGTATAAGAGAGGAGTATAAGAGGGGAGTATAAGAGGGGAGTATAAGAGGAGTATAAGAGAGGAGTATAAGAGGAGAGTATAAGAGGGGAGTATAAGAGGGGAGTATAAGAGGGGAGTATAAGAGAGGAGTATAAGAGGAGAGTATAAGAGAGGAGTATAAGAGGGGAGTATAAGAGGAGTATAAGAGAGGAGTATAAGAGGGGAGTATAAGAGGGGAGTATAAGAGGGGAGTATAAGAGGGGAGTATAAGAGGAGTATAAGAGAGGAGTATAAGAGGAGTATAAGAGGGGAGTATAAGAGGAGAGTATAAGAGGGGAGTATAAGAGGGGAGTATAAGAGGGAGTATAAGAGGGGAGTATAAGAGGAGTATAAGAGAGGAGTATAAGAGGGGAGTATAAGAGAGGAGTATAAGAGAGGAGTATAAGAGAGGAGTATAAGAGAGGAGTATAAGATCGGAGTATAAGAGGGGAGTATAAGAGAGGAGTATAAGAGAGGAGTATAAGAGGGGAGTATAAGAGAGGAGTATAAGAGGAGAGTATAAGAGGGGAGTATAAGAGGGGAGTATAAGAGGGGAGTATAAGAGAGGAGTATAAGAGGAGAGTATAAGAGAGGAGTATAAGAGGGGAGTATAAGAGAGGAGTATAAGAGAGGAGTATAAGAGGGGAGTATAAGAGGGGAGTATAAGAGAGGAGTATAAGAGGAGAGTATAAGAGAGGAGTATAAGAGGGGAGTATAAGAGGAGTATAAGAGAGGAGTATAAGAGGGGAGTATAAGAGGGGAGTATAAGAGGAGTATAAGAGGAGTATAAGAGAGGAGTATAAGAGGGGAGTATAAGAGGGGAGTATAAGAGGGGAGTATAACAGGGGAGTATAAGAGGAGAGTATAACAGGGGAGTATAAGAGGGGAGTATAAGAGGGGAGTATAAGAGGGGAGTATAAGAGGAGTATAAGAGAGGAGTATAAGAGGGGAGTATAAGAGGGGAGTATAAGAGGAGTATAAGAGAGGAGTATAAGAGGGGAGTATAAGAGGAGTATAAGAGCGGAGAGTATAAGAGGGGAGTATAAGAGGGGAGTATAAGAGGGGAGTATAAGAGAGGAGTATAAGAGGGGAGTATAAGAGGAGAGTATAAGAGGGGAGTATAAGAGGGGAGTATAAGAGGGGAGTATAAGAGGGGAGTATAAGAGAAGTATAAGAGGAGTATAAGAGAGGAGTATAAGAGGGGAGTATAAGAGGAGTATAAGAGAGGAGTATAAGAGGAGTATAAGAGAGGAGTATAAGAGGGGAGTATAAGAGAGGAGTATAAGAGGAGAGTATAAGAGAGGAGTATAAGAGAGGAGTATAAGAGAGGAGTATAAGAGGGGAGTATAAGAGGGGAGTATAAGAGAGGAGTATAAGAGGAGAGTATAAGAGGGGAGTATAAGAGGGAGTATAAGAGAGGAGTATAAGAGGAGAGTATAAGAGGGGAGTATAAGAGGAGTATAAGAGAGGAGTATAAGAGAGGAGTATAAGAGAGGAGTATAAGAGGGGAGTATAAGAGAGGAGTATAAGAGGAGAGTATAAGAGGGGAGTATAAGAGGGGAGTATAAGAGGGGAGTATAAGAGGAGTATAAGAGAGGAGTATAAGAGAGGAGTATAAGAGGGGAGTATAAGAGGAGTATAAGAGAGGAGTATAAGAGGGGAGTATAAGAGGGGAGTATAAGAGGGGAGTATAAGAGGGGAGTATAGGAGAAGTATAAGAGGAGTATAAGAGGGGAGTATAACAGGGGAGTATAAGAGGAGAGTATAAGAGGAGTATGAGAGGAGTATAAGAGGGGAGTTTAAGAGAGGAGGATAAGAGGGGAGTATAAGAGAAGAGTATAAGAGAGGAGTATAAGAGAGGAGTATAAGAGGGGAGTATAAGAGAGGAGTATAAGAGGGGAGTATAAGAGAGGAGTATAAGAGAGGAGTATAAGAGGGGAGTATAAGAGGGGAGTATAAGAGGAGAGTATAAGAGGAATATAAGAGGAGTATAAGAGAGGAGTATAAGAGGGGAGTATAAGAGGGGAGTATAAGAGGAGTATAAGAGAGGTGTATAAGAGGGGAGTATAAGAGAGGAGTATAAGAGAGGAGTATAAGAGGGGAGTATAAGAGGAGTATAGGAGAAGAGTATAAGAGGGAAGTATAAGAGGAGTATAGGAGAAGAGTATAAGAGGGAAGTATAAGAGGGAAGTATAAGAGGAGTGTAGCAGAAGAGTATAAGAGGGGAGTATAAGAGAGGAGTATAAGAGAAGAGTATAAGAGGGGAGTATAAGAGAGGAGTATAAGAGGGGAGTATAAGAGAAGAGTATAAGAGAGGAGTATAAGAGAGGAGTATAAGAGGGGAGTATAAGAGGGGAGTATAAGAGGGGAGTATAAGAGGGGAGTATAAGAGAGGAGTATAAGAGAGGAGTATAAAAGAAGAGTATAAGAGGGGAGTATAAGAGGAGTATAAGAGAGGAGTATAAGAGGGGAGTATTAGAGAGGAGTATTAGCGAAGAGTATAAGAGAGGAGTATAAGAGGGGAGTATAAGAGGGGAGTATAAGAGGAGTATAAGAGAGGAGTATAAGAGGGGAGTATAAGAGGAGTATAAGAGAGGAGTATAAGAGGGGAGTATAAGAGGAGTATAAGAGAGGAGAGTATAAGAGGGGAGTATAAGAGGGGAGTATAAGAGGGGAGTATAACAGGGGAGTATAAGAGGAGAGTATAAGAGGAGAGTATAAGAGGGGAGTATAAGAGGAGTATAAGAGAGGAGTATAAGAGGAGTATAAGAGAGGAGTATAAGAGGAGAGTATAAGAGAGGAGTATAAGAGGGGAGTATAAGAGGAGTATAAGAGAGGAGTATAAGAGAGGAGTATAAGAGGGGAGTATAAGAGGGGAGTATAAGAGGGGAGTATAAGAGGAGTATAAGAGAGGAGTATAAGAGGGGAGTATAAGAGGGGAGTATAAGAGGAGTATAAGAGAGGAGTATAAGAGGAGTATAAGAGAGGAGTATAAGAGGAGAGTATAAGAGAGGAGTATAAGAGGGGAGTATAAGAGGAGTATAAGAGAGGAGTATAAGAGAGGAGTATAAGAGGGGAGTATAAGAGGGGAGTATAAGAGGGGAGTATAAGAGGAGTATAAGAGAGGAGTATAAGAGGGGAGTATAAGAGGAGAGTATAAGAGAGGAGTATAAGAGGGGAGTATAAGAGGAGTATAAGAGAGGAGTATAAGAGGGGAGTATAAGAGGGGAGTATAAGAGGGGAGTATAAGAGAGGAGTATAAGAGGAGAGTATAAGAGAGGAGTATAAGAGGGGAGTATAAGAGGAGAGTATAAGAGAGGAGTATAAGAGGGGAGTATAAGAGGAGTATAAGAGAGGAGTATAAGAGGGTAGTATAAGAGGAGTATAAGAGAGGAGTATAAGAGGGGAGTATAATAGGGGAGTATAACAGGGGAGTATAAGAGGAGAGTATAAGAGGAGAGTATATGAGGGGAGTATAACAGGGGAGTATAAGAGGGGAGTATAAGAGGGGAGTATAAGGGAGTATAAGAGGGGAGTATAAGAGGGGAGTATAAGAGGGGAGTATAAGAGGGAGTATAAGAGAGGAGTATTAGCGAAGAGTATAAGAGAGGAGTATAAGAGAGGAGTATAAGAGGGGAGTATAAGAGGAGTATAAGAGAGGAGTATAAGAGAGGAGTATTAGCGAAGAGTATAAGAGAGGAGTATAAGAGAGGAGTATAAGAGGGGAGTATAAGAGGGGAGTATAAGAGGGGAGTATAAGAGAGGAGTATAAGAGAGGAGTATAAGAGGGGAGTATAAGAGGGGAGTATAAGAGGGGAGTATAAGAGAGGAGTATAATAGAGGATTATAAGAGAGGAGTATAAGAGGGAAGTATAAGAGAGGAGTATAAGAGAGGAGTATAAGAGAGGAGTATAAGAGGGGAGTATAAGAGAGGAGTATAAGAGGGGAGTATAAGAGAGGAGTATAAGAGGAGAGTATAAGAGAGGAGTATAAGAGAGGATTATAAGAGGGAAGTATAAGAGAGGATTATAAGAGAGGAGTATAAGAGGGGAGTATAAGAGAGGAGTATAAGAGGGGAGTATAAGAGAGGAGTATAAGAGGAGAGTATAAGAGAGGATTATAAGAGGGAAGTATAAGAGAGGATTATAAGAGAGGAGTATAAGAGGGAAGTATAAGAGGGGAGTATAAGAGAGGATTATAAGAGAGGAGTATAAGAGAGGAGTATAAGAGAGGAGTATAAGAGGGAAGTATAAGAGGGGAGTATAAGAGGAGTATAGGAGAAGAGTATAAGAGAGGAGTATAATAGGGGAGTATAAGAGGAGTATAGGAGAAGAGTATAAGAGGGAAGTATAAGAGGAGTATAGCAGAAGAGTATAAGAGGGGAGTATAAGAGGAGTATAGCAGAAGAGTATAAGAGAGGAGTATAAGAGGAGTATAGGAGAAGTGTATAAGAGAGGAGTATAAGAGGAGTATAGGAGAAGAGTATAAGAGAGGAGTATAAGAGAGGAGTATAAGAGAAGAGTATAAGAGAAGAGTATAAGAGGGGAGTATAAGAGAGGAGTATAAGAGAAGAGTATAAGAGAAGAGTATAAGAGGGGAGTATAAGAGAGGAGTATAAAAGAGGAGAGTATAAGAGAGGAGTATAAGAGAGGAGAGTATAAGAGAGGAGTATAAGAGGGGAGTATAAGAGAAGAGTATAAGAGGAGTATAAGAGAGGAGTATATGTGGAGTATAAGAGGACTATATGTGGAGTATAAGAGGACTATATGTGGAGTATAAGTGGAGTATAAGTGGAGTATACTGTAATGTACTTTTTTAGTCTATCAAACTCCCTTTTCATAGAAAACAAGCTGTAAAGTTCCCTTTAGTAATGCTGTAGCTGAGTATTACCAGGGGAGTCTCTGTCCGTACATCTGGACTCTTTGTACTACATAGAGATGAAGCATTTACAATAGGGGGAGGGTCACTTTAGATGGCTGTATCTCTGGGATTATACCAGCTACAGTAACAGTTCTCAATTTGGAATTTGAGCTTCGTCTACAGCAGTTCTTGCTCCACATAACACTCCATTCCCATCTGTATTGTTACCTGGTAATATCTCAGATTCTGTTATAGCTCATTCTTTATTCTCTGCATCATATGAAAGCTCAGAGCTATTTTTCTAGGTGGTATAATATCAGAGATACAGCCGGATATTTGAAGGGACCGCCACCTAAATCCATTGCTTACTGCACGTGTGAGGTAGCGCCGCTCTACTGGCCCAAAGGATATCAGGACCGGACTAGGATGTAGAAGAGAAAACATCCTTCATAAGAGGGTGAGAGAGAATCTCCCATGGAATAAACTGGTAATGAGTTGTCATTGAGACACTTCATGCTTGTGTCATATATGTAGTACCCGCTGTGTGTGCCCTGTGCTCAGTCTGTGGTCACTTTACCCCCTGATGTCACCCAAACAATAGGACATTGTCCAGTGTCAGCACCCTGTGCCGGCTGACACCGAACGCGGCTGTAATGTGGATTATACGTTTATCATCTTTGACCTTTATAAGCTGATTTTCTGAAGTTCAGGCTCCTGGAGGCCCCAGCCTTATATACAGGAGAGTATATACAATATATATACTGGTGAGTCGGTGCACAGCACCTCTGTAAATGCACTTGCTGTTATATATTATTTGTCATGTATGATCCTGAGTTACATTCCTGTATTATACTCCACAGCTGCGCTCACTATTCTGCTGGTGCAGTCACTGTGTACATACATTACATTACTTATCCTGTATTATACTCCAGAGCTGCGCTCACTATTCTGCTGGTGCAGTCACTGTGTACATACATTACATTACTCATCCTGTATTATACTCCAGAGCTGCGCTCACTATTCTGCTGGTACAGTCACTGTGTACATACATTACATTACTTATCCTGTATTATACTCCAGAGCTGCGCTCACTATTCTGCTGGTGCAGTCACTGTGTACATACATTACATTACTTATCCTGTATTATACTCCAGAGCTGCGCTCACTATTCTGCTGGTACAGTCACTGTGTACATACATTACATTACTTATCCTGTATTATACTCCAGAGCTGCGCTCACTATTCTGCTGGTACAGTCACTGTGTACATACATTACATTACTTATCCTGTATTATACTCCAGAGCTGCGCTCACTATTCTGCTGGTACAGTCACTGTGTACATACATTACATTACTGATCCTGTATTATACTCCAGAGCTGCGCTCACTATTCTGCTGGTACAGTCACTGTGTACATACATTACATTACTTATCCTGTATTATACTCCAGAGCTGCGCGCACTATTCTGCTGGTGCAGTCACTGTGTACATACATTACATTACTTATCCTGTATTATACTCCAGAGCTGCGCTCACTATTCTGCTGGTACAGTCACTGTGTACATACATTACATGACTTATCCTGTATTATACTCCAGAGCTGCGCTCACTATTCTGCTGGTGCAGTCACTGTGTACATACATTACATTACTTATCCTGTATTATACTGCAGAGCTGCGCTCACTATTCTACTGGTGCAGTCACTGTGTACATACATTACATTACTTATCCTGTATTATACTCCAGAGCTGCGCTCACTATTCTGCTGGTACAGTCACTGTGTACATACATTACATTACTTATCCTGTATTATACTCCAGAGCTGCGCTCACTATTCTGCTGGTGCAGTCACTGTGTACATACATTACTTATCCTGTATTATACTGCAGAGCTGCGCTCACTATTCTGCTGGTGCAGTCACTGTGTACATACATTACATTACTTATCCTGTATTATACTCCAGAGCTGCGCTCACTATTCTGCTGGTACAGTCACTGTGTACATACATTACATTACTTATCCTGTATTATACTCCAGAGCTGCGCTCACTATTCTGCTGGTGCAGTCACTGTGTACATACATTACATTACTTATCCTGTATTATACTCCAGAGCAGCGCTCACTATTCTGCTGGTGCAGTCACTGTGTACATACATTACATTACTTATCCTGTATTATACTCCAGAGCTGCGCTCACTATTCTGCTGGTGCAGTCACTGTGTACATACATTACATTACTTACCCTGTATTATACTCCAGAGCTGCGCTCACTATTCTGCTGGTGCAGTCACTGTGTACATACATTACATTACTTATCCTGTATTATACTCCAGAGCTGCGCTCACTATTCTGCTGGTGCAGTCACCGTGTACATACATTACATTACTTATCCTGTATTATACTCCAGAGCTGCGCTCACTATTCTGCTGGTGCAGTCACGGTCTACATACATTACATTACTTATCCTGTATTATACTCCAGAGCTGCGCTCACTATTCTGCTGGTACAGTCACTGTGTACATACATTACTTATCCTGTATTATACTCCAGAGCTGCACTCACTATTCTGCTGGTACAGTCACTGTGTACATACATTACATTACTTATCCTGTATTATACTCCAGAGCTGCGCTCACTATTCTGCTGGTACAGTCACTGTGTACATACATTACATTACTTATCCTGTATTATACTCCAGAGCTGCGCTCACTATTCTGCTGGTACAGTCACTGTGTACATACATTACATTACTTATCCTGTATTATACTCCAGAGCTGCGCTCACTATTCTGCTGGTGCAGTCACTGTATACATACATTACATTACTTATCCTGTATTATACTCCAGAGCTGCGCTCACTATTCTGCTGGTACAGTCACTGTGTACATACATTACATTACTTATCCTGTATTATACTCCAGAGCTGCGCTCACTATTCTGCTGGTGCAGTCACTGTGTACATACATTACATTACTTATCCTGTATTATACTCCAGAGCTGCGCTCACTATTCTGCTGGTGCAGTCACTGTGTACATACATTACAATACTTATCCTGTATTATACTCCAGAGCTGCGCTCACTATTCTGCTGGTACAGTCACTGTGTACATACATTACATTACTTATCCTGTATTATACTCCAGAGCTGCGCTCACTATTCTGCTGGTGCAGTCACTGTGTACATACATTACATTACTTATCCTGTATTATACTCCAGAGCTGCGCTCACTATTCTGCTGGTACAGTCACTGTGTACATACATTACAATACTTATCCTGTATTATACTCCAGAGCTGCGCTCACTATTCTGCTGGTACAGTCACTGTGTACATACATTACATTACTTATCCTGTATTATACTCCAGAGCTGCGCTCACTATTCTGCTGGTGCAGTCACTGTGTACATACATTACATTACTTATCCTGTATTATACTCCAGAGCCGCGCTCACTATTCTGCTGGTGCAGTCACTGTGTACATACATTACATTACTCATCCTGTATTATACTCCAGAGCTGCGCTCACTATTCTGCTGGTGCAGTCACTATGTACATACATTACATTACTTATCCTGTATTATACTCCAGAGCTGCGCTCACTATTCTGCTGGTGCAGTCACTGTGTACATACATTACATTACTTATCCTGTATTATACTCCAGAGCTGCGCTCACTATTCTGCTGGTGCAGTCACTGTGTACATACATTATATTACTTATCCTGTATTATACTCCAGAGCTGCGCTCACTATTCTGCTGGTGCAGTCACTGTGTACATACATTACATTACTTATCCTGTATTATACTCCAGAGCTGCGCTCACTATTCTGCTGGTGCAGTCACTGTGTACATACATTACTTATCCTGTATTATACTCCAGAGCTGCGCTCACTATTCTGCTGGTGCAGTCACTGTGTACATACATTACTTATCCTGTATTATACTCCAGAGCTGCGCTCACTATTCTGCTGGTGCAGTCACTGTGTACATACATTACATTACTTATCCTGTATTATACTCCAGAGCTGCGCTCACTATTCTGCTAGTACAGTCACTATGTACATACATTACATTACTTATCCTGTATTATACTCCAGAGCTGCGCTCACTATTCTGCTGGTGCAGTCACCGTGTACATACATTACATTACTTATCCTGTATTATACTCCAGAGCTGCGCTCACTATTCTGCTGGTGCAGTCACTGTGTACATACATTACATTACTTATCCTGTATTATACTCCAGAGCTGCGCTCACTATTCTGCTGGTGCAGTCACTGTGTACATACATTACATTAATTATCCTGTATTATACTCCAGAGCTGCGCTCACTATTCTGCTGGTGCACCCCTCTTTCCCCCTTCCCCTGTATTACAGGGATTCTGCAGACTTTGTTCACATGACTGCTTGTTCTGCAGACTCTGGCTATGGCCTGACCCCTGTTCACATGTGGCTCTGAGTTACTTCTGCTCCATTTAGTTGCTTCTTTCGCTCTCAGGCCTCGTCTACTGTTTTATTTTTAGTCTGTCTGTAGTTCACATTGACCTCGCGCACACTGCAGAGTATTCTGGAACTGTTCCCCTCCTGTGTACCCTGCACCTCGCTCCACGTCCTGCTCTGGCACACAATAGACTGTTGTCCAAGGGCAGGATCCGGTGTGCAGCTCTGTGTCCGGCGCTATCTGCCTGCGGTACAGATAAGGACACGGGACAAGGCTGGGCCACACTCTCCTGTACCTGCTGCATGACATTAGTACATAGGTATGGTATATATACACTCAGCGGCCACTTTATTAGGTCCACCATGCTAGTAACGGGTTGGACCCCCTTTTGCCTTCAGAACTGCCTCAATTCTTCGTGGCATAGATACAACAAGGTGCTGGAAGCATTCCTCAGAGATTTTGCTCCATATTGACATGATGGCATCACACAGTTGCAGTCGCAGATTTGTCGGCTGCACATCCATGATGCGAATCTCCCGTTCCACCACATCCCAAAGATGCTCCTCTATTGGATTGAGATCTGGTGACTGTGGAGGCCATTGGAGTACAGTGAACTCATTGTCATGTTCAAGAAACCAGTCTGAGATGATTCCAGCTTTATGACATGGCATTGCATTATCCTGCTGAAAGTAGCCATCAGATGTTGGGTACATTGTGGTCATAAAGGGATGGACATGGTCAGCAACAATACTCAGGTAGGCTTTGGCGTTGCAACGATGCTCAATTGGTACCAAGGGGCCCAAAGAGTGCCAAGAAAATATTCCCCACACCATGACACCACCACCACCAGCCTGAACCGTTACCGATACAAGGCAGGATGGATCCATGCTTTCATGTTGTTGACGCCAAATTCTGACCCTACCATCCGAATGTCGCAGCAGAAATCGAGACTCATCAGACCAGGCAACGTTTTTCCAATCTTCAATTGTCCAATTTCGATGAGCTTGTGCAAATTGTAGCCTCAGTTTCCTGTTCTTAGCTGAAAGGAGTGGCACCCGGTGTGGTCTTCTGCTGCTGTAGCCCATCTGTAGCCTCAAAGTTGGACGTACTGTGCGGCGTTCAGAGATGCTCTTCTGGCTACCTTGGTTGTAACGGGTGGCTATTTGAGTCACTGTTGCCTTTCTATCAGCTCGAACCAGTCTGGCCATTCTCCTCTGACCTCTGACATCAACAACGCATTTCCGCCCACAGAACTGCCGCTCACTGGATGTTTTTTCTTTTTCGGACCATTCTCTGTAAACCCTAGAGATGGTTGTGCGTGAAAATCCCAGTAGATCAGCAGTTTCTGAAATACTCAGACCAGCCCTTCTGGCACCAACAACCATGCCACGTTCAAAGGCACTCAAATCACCTTTCTTCCCCCCCATACTGATGCTCGGTTTGAACTGCAGGAGATTGTCTTGACCATGTCTACATGCCGAAATGCACTGAGTTGCCGCCATGTGATTGGCTGATTAGAAATTAAGTGTTAACGAGCAGTTGGACAGGTGTACCTAATAAAGTGGCCGGTGAGTGTGGATGTTAGATACAAGGTGTACCCCAGCTCAGGGAGCAGTGCCCTCAGCGGTACAGTGTCCTTACATTTAGTCTGTAGCATTTGTCTGACTGTCCGGGGTAGAACACTCCAGAGCTCAGGTGCAGCACAGAAGAAGTCCTGGAGATGTGAGGATTAGCAGGACATTGTGCACAGGGGGTATCCAGAAGAGATGGGTCCCTAGGAGACAGATAGAGCGACCCTCTGTATACTGCTGGGCCCTGACATGACACAGGAGACAAGACGAGGCTGAATACTGGGAAGAAACCGCCATATTTATCCCGGAGGCCAGCAGAAGGTGCTTATGGTGTCCACTGGGGGCGCTGCAGCCATGCTGTAGGGGAGATGTTGGTGGCGTTACTGCACAATGAATAGGACGCACTCGTAGAAGGGTCCGGGTATGGGTCTACCTCTTGACCATGACATGGTTCTCCTGGTGCCTCATGTCCTGTGGTCAGTTCTCCTGGTGCCTCGTGTCCTGTAGTCAGTTCTCCTGGTGCCTCGTGTCCTGGGGTCAGTTCTCCTGGTGCCTCATGTCCTGGGGTCAGTTCTCCTGGTGCCTTGTGTCCTGGGGTCAGTTCTCCTGGTGCCTCATGTCCTGGGGTCAGTTTTCCTGGTGTCTCATGTCCTGGGGTCAGTTCTCCTGGTGCCTCGTGTCCTGGGGTCAGTTCTCCTGGTGCCTCGTGTCCTGGGGTCAGTTCTCCTGGTGCCTCGTGTCCTGGGGTCAGTTCTCCTGGTGCCTCATGTCCTGGGGTCAGTTCTCCTGGTGTCTCATGTCCTGGGGTCAGTTCTCCTGGTGCCTCGTGTCCTGTGGTCAGTTCTCCTGATGCCTCGTGTCCTGTAGTCAGTTCTCCTGGTGCCTCGTGTCCTGTGGTCAGTTCTCCTGGTGCCTCATGTCCTGGGGTCAGTTCTCCTGGTGCCTCATGTCCTGTGGTCAGTTCTCCTGGTGCCTCATGTCCTGGGGTCAGTTCTCCTGGTGCCTCGTGTCCTGGGGTCAGTTCTCCTGGTGCCTCGTATCCTGGGGTCAGTTCTCCTGGTGCCTCATGTCCTGTGGTCAGTTCTCCTGGTGCCTCATGTCCTGGGGTCAGTTCTCCTGGTGCCTCATGTCCTGTGGTCAGTTCTCCTGGTGCCTCATGTCCTGGGGTCAGTTCTCCTGGTGCCTCGTGTCCTGGGGTCAGTTCTCCTGGTGCCTCGTGTCCTGTGGTCAGTTCTCCTGGTGTCTCGTGTCCTGGGGTCAGTTCTCCTGGTGTCTCGTGTCCTGGGGTCAGTTCTCCTGGTGCCTCATGTACTTGGGTCAGTTCTCCTGGTGTCTCGTGTCCTGTGGTCAGTTCTCCTGGTGCCTCATGTCCTTGGGTCAGTTCTCCTGGTGCCTCGTGTCCTGTGGTCAGTTCTCCTGGTGTCTCGTGTCCTGTGGTCAGTTCTCCCCTGTTCCTCGTGTCCTGTGGTCAGTTCTCCCGGTGCCTCATGTCCTGTGGTCAGTTCTCCCGGTGTCTCGTGTCCTGGGGTCAGTTCTCCCGGTGCCTCATGTCCTGTGGTCAGTTCTCCCGGTGTCTCGTGTCCTGGGGTCAGTTCTCCTGGTGTCTCGTGTCCTGGGGTCAGTTCTCCTGGTTCCTCATGTCCTTGGGTCAGTTCTCCTGGTGCCTCGTGTCCTGTGGTCAGTTCTCCTGGTGTCTCGTGTCCTGTGGTCAGTTCTCCCCTGTTCCTCGTGTCCTGTGGTCAGTTCTCCCGGTGCCTCATGTCCTGTGGTCAGTTCTCCCGGTGTCTCGTGTCCTGGGGTCAGTTCTCCCGGTGCCTCGTGTCCTGGGGTCAGTTCTCCCGGTGTCTCGTGTCCTGGGGTCAGTTCTCCTGGTGTCTCGTGTCCTGGGGTCAGTTCTCCTGGTTCCTCGTGTCCTGTGGTCAGTTCTCCTGGTGCCTCATGTCCTGTGGTCAGTTCTCCCAGTTCCTCATGTCCTGTGGTCAGTTCTCCTTGTGCCTCATGTCCTTGGGATCAGTTCTCTTGGGGTCAGTTCTCCTGGTGCCTCATGTCCTGTGGTCAGTTCTCCCGGTGCCTCATGTCCTGTGGTCAGTTCTCCTGGTGCCTCATGTCCTGTGGTCAGTTCTCCTGGTGTCTTGTGTCCTGTGGTCAGTTCTCCCAGTTCCTCATGTCCTGTGGTCAGTTCTCCTTGTGCCTCATGTCCTTGGGATCAGTTCTCCTGTGGTCAGTTCTCCCCTGTTCCTTGTGTCCTGGGGTCAGTTCTCCTTGTGCCTCATGTCCTGTGGTCAGTTCTCCTGGTGTCTTGTGTCCTGTGGTCAGTTCTCCCAGTTCCTCATGTCCTGTGGTCAGTTCTCCTTGTGCCTCATGTCCTTGGGATCAGTTCTCCTGTGGTCAGTTCTCCCCTGTTCCTCGTGTCCTGGGGTCAGTTCTCCTTGTGCCTCATGTCCTGGGGTCAGTTCTCCTGGTGTCTCGTGTCCTGTGGTTAGTTCTCCTGGTGCCTCGTGTCCTGTGGTCAGTTCTCCTGGTGTCTCGTGTCCTGTGGTCAGTTCTCCTAGTGCCTCATGTCCTGGGGTCAGTTCTCCTGGTGTCTCGTGTCCTGTGGTTAGTTCTCCTGGTGCCTCGTGTCCTGGGGTCAGTTCTCCTGGTGTCTCATGTCCTGTGGTCAGTTCTCCTGGTGCCTCATGTCCTGGGGTCAGTTCTCCTGGTGTCTCATGTCCTGGGGTCAGTTCTCCTGGTGCCTCGTGTCCTGGGGTCAGTTCTCCTGGTGCCTCGTGTCCTGGGGTCAGTTCTCCTGATGCCTCGTGTCCTGTAGTCAGTTCTCCTGGTGCCTCGTGTCCTGTGGTCAGTTCTCCTGGTGCCTCATGTCCTGGGGTCAGTTCTCCTGGTGCCTCATGTCCTGTGGTCAGTTCTCCTGGTGCCTCATGTCCTGGGGTCAGTTCTCCTGGTGCCTCGTGTCCTGGGGTCAGTTCTCCTGGTGCCTCGTATCCTGGGGTCAGTTCTCCTGGTGCCTCATGTCCTGTGGTCAGTTCTCCTGGTGCCTCATGTCCTGGGGTCAGTTCTCCTGGTGCCTCGTGTCCTGGGGTCAGTTCTCCTGGTGCCTCGTGTCCTGTGGTCAGTTCTCCTGGTGTCTCGTGTCCTGGGGTCAGTTCTCCTGGTGTCTCGTGTCCTGGGGTCAGTTCTCCTGGTGCCTCATGTACTTGGGTCAGTTCTCCTGGTGTCTCGTGTCCTGTGGTCAGTTCTCCTGGTGCCTCATGTCCTTGGGTCAGTTCTCCTGGTGCCTCGTGTCCTGTGGTCAGTTCTCCTGGTGCCTCGTGTCCTGGGGTCAGTTCTCCTGGTGCCTCGTGTCCTGGGGTCAGTTCTCCTGGTGCCTCATGTCCTGTGGTCAGTTCTCCCGGTGCCTCATGTCCTGTGGTCAGTTCTCCTGGTGCCTCATGTCCTGTGGTCAGTTCTCCTGGTGTCTTGTGTCCTGTGGTCAGTTCTCCCAGTTCCTCATGTCCTGTGGTCAGTTCTCCTTGTGCCTCATGTCCTTGGGATCAGTTCTCCTGTGGTCAGTTCTCCCCTGTTCCTCGTGTCCTGGGGTCAGTTCTCCTTGTGCCTCATATCCTGTGGTCAGTTCTCCTGGTGTCTCGTGTCCTGTGGTCAGTTCTCCTGGTGCCTCATGTCCTGGGGTCAGTTCTCCTGGTGTCTCGTGTCCTGTGGTTAGTTCTCCTGGTGCCTCGTGTCCTGTGGTCAGTTCTCCTGGTGCCTCATGTCCTGTGGTCAGTTCTCCTGGTGCCTCATGTCCTGGGGTCAGTTCTCCTGGTGTCTCATGTCCTGGGGTCAGTTCTCCTGGTGCCTCGTGTCCTGGGGTCAGTTCTCCTGGTGCCTCGTGTCCTGGGGTCAGTTCTCCTGGTGTCTCATGTCCTGGGGTCAGTTCTCCTGGTGCCTCGTGTCCTGTGGTCAGTTCTCCTGGTGCCTCATGTCCTGGGGTCAGTTCTCCTGGTGCCTCATGTCCTGTGGTCAGTTCTCCTGGTGCCTCATGTCCTGGGGTCAGTTCTCCTGGTGCCTCGTGTCCTGGGGTCAGTTCTCCTGGTGTCTCATGTCCTGGGGTCAGTTCTCCTGGTGCCTCATTTCCTGGGGTCAGTTCTCCTGGTGCCTCATGTCCTGGGGTCAGTTCTCCTGGTGTCTCATGTCCTGGGGTCAGTTCTCCTGGTGCCTCGTGTCCTTGGGTCAGTTCTCCTGGTGTCTCATGTCCTGGGGTCAGTTCTCCTGGTGCCTCGTGTCCTGGGGTCAGTTCTCCTGGTGCCTCGTGTCCTGGGGTCAGTTCTCCTGGTGCCTCGTGTCCTGTGGTCAGTTCTCCTGGTGTCTCGTGTCCTGGGGTCAGTTCTCCTGGTGCCTCATGTCCTGTGGTCAGTTCTCCTGGTGCCTCGTGTCCTGTGGTCAGTTCTCCTGGTGTCTCGTGTCCTGTGGTCAGTTCTCCTGGTGCCTCATGTCCTGCAGTCAGTTCTCCTGGTGTCTCGTGTCCTGGGGTCAGTTCTCCTGGTGCCTCGTGTCCTGTGGTCAGTTCTCCCAGTTCCTCATGTCCTGTGGTCAGTTCTCCTTGTGCCTCATGTCCTTGGGATCAGTTCTCCTGTGGTCAGTTCTCCCCTGTTCCTTGTGTGCTGGGGTCAGTTCTCCTTGTGCCTCATGTCCTGTGGTCAGTTCTCCTGGTGTCTTGTGTCCTGTGGTCAGTTCTCCCAGTTCCTCATGTCCTGTGGTCAGTTCTCCTTGTGCCTCATGTCCTTGGGATCAGTTCTCCTGTGGTCAGTTCTCCCCTGTTCCTCGTGTCCTGGGGTCAGTTCTCCTTGTGCCTCATATCCTGTGGTCAGTTCTCCTGGTGTCTCGTGTCCTGTGGTCAGTTCTCCTGGTGCCTCGTGTCCTGGGGTCAGTTCTCCTGGTGTCTCGTGTCCTGTGGTTAGTTCTCCTGGTGCCTCGTGTCCTGGGGTCAGTTCTCCTGGTGCCTCATGTCCTGGGGTCAGTTCTCCTGGTGTCTCATGTCCTGGGGTCAGTTCTCCTGGTGCCTCGTGTCCTGGGGTCAGTTCTCCTGGTGCCTCGTGTCCTGGGGTCAGTTCTCCTGGTGCCTCGTGTCCTGGGGTCAGTTCTCCTGGTGCCTCATGTCCTGGGGTCAGTTCTCCTGGTGCCTCGTGTCCTGGGGTCAGTTCTCCTGGTGCCTCGTGTCCTGTGGTCAGTTTTCCAAGTTCCTCATGTCCTGGGGTCAGTTCTCCTGGTGCCTCGTGTCCTGGGGTCAGTTCTCCTGGTGTCTCATGTCCTGGGGTCAGTTCTCCTGGTGCCTCGTGTCCTGTGGTCAGTTCTCCTGGTGCCTCATGTCCTGTGGTCAGTTCTCCTGGTGCCTCATGTCCTGGGGTCAGTTCTCCTGGTGCCTCATGTCCTGTGGTCAGTTCTCCTGGTGCCTCATGTTCTGTGGTCAGTTCTCCTGGTGCCTCGTGTCCTGTGGTCAGTTCTCCTGGTGTCTCGTGTCCTGTGGTCAGTTCTCCTGGTGTCTCGTGTCCTGTGGTCAGTTCTCCTGGTGCTTCATGTCCTGCAGTCAGTTCTCCTGGTGCCTCGTGTCCTGGGGTCAGTTCTCCTGGTGCCTTGTGTCCTGGGGTCAGTTCTCCTGGTGCCTCGTGTCCTGGGGTCAGTTCTCCTGGTGCCTCGTGTCCTGGGGTCAGTTCTCCTGGTGTCTCATGTCCTGGGGTCAGTTCTCCTGGTGTCTCATGTCCTGGGGTCAGTTCTCCTGGTGCCTCGTGTCCTGGGGTCAGTTCTCCTGGTGCCTCATGTCCTGGGGTCAGTTCTCCTGGTGTCTCGTGTCCTGTGGTCAGTTCTCCTGGTGCCTCGTGTCCTGTGGTCAGTTCTCCTGGTGCCTCGTGTCCTGGGGTCAGTTCTCCTGGTGCCTCATGTCCTGTGGTCAGTTCTCCTGGTGCCTCGTGTCCTGTGGTCAGTTCTCCTGGTGTCTCGTGTCCTGGGGTCAGTTCTCCTGGTGCCTCATGTCCTGTGGTCAGTTCTCCTGGTGCCTCGTGTCCTGTGGTCAGTTCTCCTGGTGTCTCGTGTCCTGTGGTCAGTTCTCCTGGTGCCTCGTGTCCTGGGGTCAGTTCTCCTGGTGTCTCGTGTCCTGTGGTCAGTTCTCCTGGTGCCTCGTGTCCTGGGGTCAGTTCTCCTGGTGCCTCATGTCCTGGGGTCAGTTCTCCTGGTGTCTCATGTCCTGGGGTCAGTTCTCCTGGTGCCTCATGTCCTGTGGTCAGTTCTCCTGGTGCCTCATGTCCTGTGGTCAGTTCTCCTGGTGCCTCATGTCCTGTGGTCAGTTCTCCTGGTGCCTCATGTCCTGTGGTCAGTTCTCCTGGTGCCTCGTGTCCTGTGGTCAGTTCTCCTGGTGCCTCGTGTCCTGTGGTCAGTTCTCCTGGTGCCTCATGTCCTTGTGATCAGTTCTCCTGGTGCCTCGTGTCCTGGGGTCAGCTGGTCGGTGTTTGTTCCAGTAATCTTGTATTCTATCGTTTGCAGGTGAACCAGGGTAACATGCCCGGCATTGAGAGCACTTTTTTGGCCATGGACACAGAGGAGGGGGTGGAGGTCGTGTGGAATGAACTGCTGTTTACAGACAAAAGGATCTTCAAATCTCATGAGGTATGGAGCACACTGCACCCTAAAAATACAGCGAGAAGTGACCACTGCACCCCCAAAAAACACTGCAACCCAAATACACAGCAAGAATCTTAAACACCACCCCAGAACAACACTGCCCCCAAACATACAGCTGGAGGAGGTGACCAGCATGGGTATTACATGTGTGAGGAGACGTCGGGGGGGTCGGTCGGCTGTTTCTCATTTGTCTCCAGAACATTTGGGTCACTCGTCTCTCTCTTGCAGGATAAGATCCGCACAATGTTCCAGAACTTGATGGTTGTCGATCATCCCAACGTTGTGAAGTTCCACAAGTACTGGCTGGATGTGAAGGAGACGTCGGCACGAGTGAGGAACATTTGGGGCCCCCGTTCTTGGGTGTATGTGGGATGAGCCCTGGATATGGGTATTAGACTAGGGGGCCCCAGTATGTGTGTGCTATAGTGACCCCCATGCCTAATTATCTGTATATAGCTTTAGTTTTGTGCAATAAGCAGGTGAACCTCTGGTCAGTTATATTTTGGAGAACCCCACCTCTCTGACCCTGTATAGTGAGTGATTGGACTGGTGCGGGGTCCTGTGTAAATAGTCTGGGGTCCTGGGGACTAATGCAGGGTTCTGTGTGAATAGTCTGGGGTCCTGGTGTGGGGTCCTGTGTAATAGTCCAGGGTCCTGAGGACTAATGCAGGGTCCTGTGTGAATAGTCCTGGGGACTGGTGTGGGATCCTGTGTGAACCATCCAGGGGTCTTGGGGACTGGTGTGGGATCCTGTGTGAACCATCCACGGGTCCTGGGGACTGGTGCGGGGTCCTGTGTGAAAAGTGCGGGGTCCTGTATGAATAGTCTGGGGTCCTGGGGACTGGTGCGGGGTCCTGTGTGAAAAGTGCGGGGTCCTGTATGAATAGTCTGGGGTCCTGAGGACTGGTGCGGGGTCCTGTGTCATTGGTCCTGGCCCCAGGTCTGTTCCTCCTTCTATTTGCCCCAGTGATCTCCTCCTTTGTGCCCCGGGGCAGGTGGTGTTTATCACAGAATACGTCTCCTCGGGAAGTCTCAGACAGTTCTTGAAAAAGACAAAAAAGAATCGGAAGACCATGAACGCCAAGGTAAGAAAGTATAACACCATGTACGAGACATATATAATATATACAGGAGTAATATATACAGGGGTAATATATATATATATATATGTAACTTCCTGCGTTGTGTCACAGGCGTGGAAGAGATGGTGTACACAGATCCTGTCAGCGCTGAGGTGAGATGCAATCTGTATACCCAGGTGTAAGTACAGGCCTGAATGTATAGAGGAGGCCGGGATGTGACTGTATGTATAGAGAAGGTCGGGATGTAACTGTATGTATAGAGGAGGCCGGGATGTGACTGTATGTATAGAGGAGGCCGGGATGTGACTGTATGTATAGAGAAGGTCGGGATGTAACTGTATGTATAGAGGAGGCCGGGATGTGACTGTATGTATAGAGAAGGTCGGGATGTAACTGTATGTATAGAGGAGGTCGGGATGTAACTGTATGTATAGAGGAGGCCGGGATGTGACTGTATGTATAGAGAAGGTCGGGATGTAACTGTATGTATAGAGGAGGTCGGGATGTAACTGTATGTATAGAGGAGGCCGGGATGTGACTGTATGTATAGAGGAGGCCGGGATGTGACTGTATGTATAGAGGAGGCCGGGATGTGACTGTATGTATAGAGGAGGCCGGGATGTGACTGTATGTATAGAGGAGGTCGGGATGTGACTGTATGTATAGAGGAGGCCGGGATATGACTGTATGTATGGAGGAGGTCGGGATGTGACTGTATGTATAGAGGAGGCCGGGATGTGACTGTATGTACAGAGGAGGCCGGGGGTGCATGTAGGAGGAGGCCGGGATGTGACTGTATGTATAGAGGAGGTCGGGATGTGACTGTATGTATAGAGGAGGTCGGGATGTAACTGTATGTATAGAGGAGGTCGGGATGTGACTGTATGTATAGAGGAGGTCGGGATGTAACTGTATGTATAGAGGAGGTCGGGATGTGACTGTATGTATAGAGGAGGCCGGGATGTGACTGTATGTATAGAGGAGGTCGGGATGTGACTGTATGTATAGAGGAGGCCGGGATATGACTGTATGTATGGAGGAGGTCGGGATGTGACTGTATGTATAGAGGAGGCCGGGATGTGACTGTATGTACAGAGGAGGCCGGGGGTGCATGTAGGAGGAGGCCGGGATGTGACTGTATGTTTAGAGGAGGTCGGGATGTGACTGTATGTATAGAGGAGGTCGGGATGTGACTGTATGTATAGAGGAGGCCGGGATATGACTGTATGTATGGAGGAGGTCGGGATGTGACTGTATGTATAGAGGAGGCCGGGATGTGACTGTATGTACAGAGGAGGCCGGGGGTGCATGTAGGAGGAGGCCGGGATGTGACTGTATGTATAGAGGAGGTCGGGATGTGACTGTATGTATAGAGGAGGTCGGGATGTAACTGTATGTATAGAGGAGGTCGGGATGTGACTGTATGTATAGAGGAGGCCGGGATGTGACTGTATGTATAGAGGAGGTCGGGATGTGACTGTATGTATAGAGGAGGCCGGGATATGACTGTATGTATGGAGGAGGTCGGGATGTGACTGTATGTATAGAGGAGGCCGGGATGTGACTGTATGTACAGAGGAGGCCGGGGGTGCATGTAGGAGGAGGCCGGGATGTGACTGTATGTTTAGAGGAGGTCGGGATGTGACTGTATGTATAGAGGAGGTCGGGATGTGACTGTATGTATAGAGGAGGCCGGGAGTGTGACTGTATGTATAGAGGAGGTCGGGATGTGACTGTATGTATAGAGGAGGTCGGGATGTGACTGTATGTATAGAGGAGGCCGGGATGTGACTGTATGTATAGAGGAGGCCGGGATGTGACTGTATGTATGGAGGAGGTCGGGATGTGACTGTATGTATAGAGGAGGCCGGGATGTAACTGTATGTATAGAGGAGGTCGGGATGTGACTGTATGTATAGAGGAGGCCGGGAGTGTGACTGTATGTATAGAGGAGGTCGGGATGTGACTGTATGTATAGAGGAGGTCGGGATGTGACTGTATGTATAGAGGAGGCCGGGATGTGACTGTATGTATAGAGGAGGTCGGGATGTGACTGTATGTATAGAGGAGGTCGGGATGTGACTGTATGTATAGAGGAGGTCGGGATGTAACTGTATGTATAGAGGAGGCCGGGAGTGTGACTGTATGTATAGAGGAGGTCGGGATGTGACTGTATGTATAGAGGAGGTCGGGATGTGACTGTATGTATAGAGGAGGCCGGGATGTGACTGTATGTATAGAGGAGGCCGGGATGTGACTGTATGTATAGAGGAGGTCGGGATGTGACTGTATGTATAGAGGAGGTCGGGATGTGACTGTATGTATAGAGGAGGCCGGGATGTGACTGTATGTATAGAGGAGGTCGGGATGTGACTGTATGTATAGAGGAGGTCGGGATGTGACTGTATGTATAGAGGAGGCCGGGATGTGACTGTATGTATAGAGGAGGTCGGGATGTGACTGTATGTATAGAGGAGGCCGGGATGTGACTGTATGTATAGAGGAGGTCGGGATGTGACTGTATGTATAGAGGAGGCTGGGATGTGACTGTATGTATAGAGGAGGTCGGGATGTGACTGTATGTATAGAGGAGGCCGGGATGTGACTGTATGTATAGAGGAGGTCGGGATGTGACTGTATGTATAGAGGAGGCCGGGATGTGACTGTATGTATAGAGGAGGCCGGGATGTGACTGTATGTATAGAGGAGGTCGGGATGTGACTGTATGTATAGAGGAGGCCGGGATGTGACTGTATGTATAGAGGAGGCCGCGATATTACTGTATGTATAGAGGAGGCCGGGAGTGTGACTGTATGTATAGAGGAGGTCGGGATGTGACTGTATGTATAGAGGAGGCTGGGATGTGACTGTATGTATAGAGGAGGTCGGGATGTGACTGTATGTATAGAGGAGGTCGGGATGTGACTGTATGTATAGAGGAGGCTGGGATGTGACTGTATGTATAGAGGAGGCCGGGAGTGTGACTGTATGTATAGAGGAGGTCGGGATGTGACTGTATGTATAGAGGAGGCTGGGATGTGACTGTATGTATAGAGGAGGCCGGGAGTGTGACTGTATGTATAGAGGAGGCCGGGAGTGTGACTGTATGTATAGAGGAGGCCGGGATGTGACTGTATGTACAGAGGAGGCCGGGGGTACATGTAGGAGGAGGCCGCGATATTACTGTATGTATAGAGGTTACCGGGGGTGCATGGAGGAGGAGGGTGGGATGTGACTGTATGTATAGAGGAGGTCGGGATGTGACTGTATGTATAGAGGAGGCCGGGATGTGACTGTATGTATAGAGGAGGCCGGGATGTGACTGTATGTATAGAGGAGGCCGGGATGTGACTGTATGTATAGAGGAGGCCGGGATGTGACTGTATGTATGGAGGAGGTCGGGATGTGACTGTATGTATAGAGGAGGCCGGGATGTAACTGTATGTATAGAGGAGGTCGGGATGTGACTGTATGTATAGAGGAGGCCGGGAGTGTGACTGTATGTATAGAGGAGGTCGGGATGTGACTGTATGTATAGAGGAGGTCGGGATGTGACTGTATGTATAGAGGAGGTCGGGATGTAACTGTATGTATAGAGGAGGGCGGGATGTGACTGTATGTATAGAGGAGGTCGGGATGTGACTGTATGTATAGAGGAGGCCGGGATGTAACTGTATGTATAGAGGAGGTCGGGATGTGACTGTATGTATAGAGGAGGCCGGGATGTGACTGTATGTATAGAGGAGGTCGGGATGTGACTGTATGTATAGAGGAGGTCGGGATGTGACTGTATGTATAGAGGAGGTCGGGATGTGACTGTATGTATAGAGGAGGTCGGGATGTGACTGTATGTATAGAGGAGGCCGGGAGTGTGACTGTATGTATAGAGGAGGTCGGGATGTGACTGTATGTATAGAGGAGGTCGGGATGTGACTGTATGTATAGAGGAGGCCGGGATGTGACTGTATGTATAGAGGAGGCCGGGATGTGACTGTATGTATAGAGGAGATCGGGATGTGACTGTATGTATAGAGGAGGTCGGGATGTGACTGTATGTATAGATGAGGCCGGGATGTGACTGTATGTATAGAGGAGGTCGGGATGTGACTGTATGTATAGAGGAGGTCGGGATGTGACTGTATGTATAGAGGCCGGGATGTGACTGTATGTATAGAGGAGGTCGGGATGTGACTGTATGTATAGAGGAGGCCGGGATGTGACTGTATGTATAGAGGAGGCCGGGATGTGACTGTATGTATAGAGGAGGTCGGGATGTGACTGTATGTATAGAGGAGGCTGGGATGTGACTGTATGTATAGAGGAGGTCGGGATGTGACTGTATGTATAGAGGAGGTCGGGATGTGACTGTATGTATAGAGGAGGCCGGGATGTGACTGTATGTATAGAGGAGGCCGGGATGTGACTGTATGTATAGAGGAGGTCGGGATGTGACTGTATGTATAGAGGAGGCCGGGATGTGACTGTATGTATAGAGGAGGCCGCGATATTACTGTATGTATAGAGGAGGCCGGGAGTGTGACTGTATGTATAGAGGAGGTCGGGATGTGACTGTATGTATAGAGGAGGTCGGGATGTGACTGTATGTATAGAGGAGGCCGCGATATTACTGTATGTATAGAGGAGGCCGGGAGTGTGACTGTATGTATAGAGGAGGTCGGGATGTGACTGTATGTATAGAGGAGGCTGGGATGTGACTGTATGTATAGAGGAGGCCGGGAGTGTGACTGTATGTATAGAGGAGGCCGGGAGTGTGACTGTATGTACAGAGGAGGCCGGGGGTACATGTAGGAGGAGGCCGCGATATTACTGTATGTATAGAGGTTACCGGGGGTGCATGGAGGAGGAGGGTGGGATGTGACTGTATGTATAGAGGAGGCCGGGGGTACATGTAGGAGGAGGCCGCGATATTACTGTATGTATAGAGGTTACCGGGGGTGCATGGAGGAGGAGGCCGGGATGTGACTGTATGTATAGAGGAGGCCGGGGGTGCATGTAGGAGGAGGCTGATTTTGACATCTTCCCTCTCTCCTCAGTTACTTGCACTCCTGTGACCCAGTCATTATACATGGAAACCTGACCAATGACACCATCTTCATCCAGCACAACGGACTCATCAAGATCGGCTCAGGTGCTGGAGACAAGGGGTTAATAGCTGGGTTTGGTATTGTGTATACAGTGTACCGGGCTGTTATATGATATTATACAGTGTACAGGGCTGTTATATGATATTATACAGTGTACGGGGCTGTTAGATGAGTTATGCAGTGTACAGGGCTGTTATGTGATATTATACAGTGTACGGGGCTGTTATATGATTTATACAGTGTACGGGGCTGTTGTATGATTTATACACTGTACGGGGCTGTTATATATTATACAGTGTACGGGGCTGTTATATGATTTATACACTGTACGGGGCTGTTATATAATATTATACAGTGTACGGGGCTGTTATATGATATTATACAGTGTACAGGGTTGTTATATGATTTAGGGCTCGTTCACACAGAGTAAACGCGCCGCGCATTGTAAAAAAACGTGGCGTACAAGTGCCGTAAATGCGCCACAATGCGCGGCGCGTTTACTCCGTGTGAACGAGCCCTTATAGTGTTCAGGCAGCTCTGTAGGTAATAACATTGATTTGATCCTGTTTTTTTCTCCCATGCTCCCTCCGGGGTTCCTGACCTCTTTGTTCCTCAGTTTGGCATCGCGTGTTCGCCAATGGTGAGTCCACTGGTGTCCTTTTGCTTCCTCTCTGGTCACCATTGATCTGTCAGCTCTTTATTTCACCTCCTCTATACCATTATGATTTATACTCCAGTCACCACCAGAGCTGCATTAACAATTTCTCCCGGGAGATATCAGATCCAGTCCATTATTAAACCTGATCAATAATAAACCTATAGGGGGACAAATATCACATCCTGACCGAAAGAGAGCAGAGGAGAAGGAAACCAGTCACTAGAGGTATACAGAATAGTGAGCGCAGCTCTGGAGTATAATACAGGATAAGTAATGTAATGTATGTACACAGTGACTGCACCAGCAGAATAGTGAGCGCTGCTCTGGAGTATAATACAGGATAAGTAATGTAATGTATGTACACAGTGACTGTACCAGCAGAATAGTGAGCGCAGCTCTGGGGTGTAATACAGGATAAGTAATGTAATGTATGTACACAGTGACCAGCAGAATAGTGAGCGCAGCTCTGGAGTATAATACAGGATAAGTAATGTAATGTATGTACACAGTGACTGCACCAGCAGAATAGTGAGCGCAGCTCTGGAGTATAATACAGGATAAGTAATGTAATGTATGTACACAGTGACTGTACCAGCAGAATAGTGAGCGCAGCTCTGGAGTATAATACAGGATAAGTAATGTAATGTATGTACACAGTGACTGTACCAGCAGAATAGTGAGCGCAGCTCTGGAGTATAATACAGGATAAGTAATGTAATGTATGTACACAGTGACTGTACCAGCAGAATAGTGAGCGCAGCTCTGGAGTATAATACAGGATAAGTAATGTATGTACACAGTGACTGTACCAGCAGAATAGTGAGCGCAGCTCTGGAGTATAATACAGGATAAGTAATGTAATGTATGTACACAGTGACTGTACCAGCAGAATAGTGAGCGCAGCTCTGGAGTATAATGCAGGATTTTATTTTAGCCACTGATTGAAGTTGTTAGTAAAGAGATTAAATGAAGATTAGAGACCAGAAGAGAAATGAGATCTAGAACTGGTGGGGAATATCTCAGTAATCTCTGCAATGTGACGCTGTACACCAGTGATGTTATGTAATGTATATATTATCCTATGTATTGGCAATATATTACACTGAGTATATATAATGATTCTATGCTGTATATAGGGGATAGTCTTATATACTGAGTGATTGTCCATTATGGCTCCTGTTTTTCAGAGCTGCCGGTCCCAGATGAGCTCCGCACTCCAGTGAAATGTTTTCGGGAGGAGCAGCGCACCAAACACTTCTTTCCTCCAGAATACGACTGTAAGTGACAGATCACACCTGATATTTCTACGGCTATGTACAGGATACAGTATATACTGACACGTGACATGTAGGGCTCTGTGGACAGTATATACACTAATGTCCTGGAAGGCTACTAGTCCCTATTAGAGGCGCACATGAGCTACTGCTCCCTGCTGTGCACCCTATACTCCTCTGTGTACCCTGTACTCCAATGGATACCACGGGCCCTGCCATGTACATTGTGCTCCTCTATGTACCCTGTACTCGTCTGCATACCCCAGGCCCTGCCATGTACCCTATGCGCTCCTCTTGTACCCTGTGCCATCGCTACTTACCCTCTGCTCCTCTGAGTACCCTGTGCCCTCACCATGTACCCTGTACTCCTCTGTGTACCCTCTGCCCTCTGCTCCTCTGTATAGCCTGCACCCTCACCTTGTACCCTCTGTCCTCACCTTGTACCCTGTGCCCTCACCACGTACACTGTGCCTTCTCTGACCTTCCCTCCCTTCTCTCCGCAGCGTGTGAGGACGGGACGGCGGTGGACATCTACTCCTTTGGCATGTGTGCCCTGGAGGTAAGAGATGAGATATAAGGTCTCTCCTCCCTGTCTAAGGGGCTGTTCACACAGCAGAAAGTGAGGAGAGCTCTGCGCCAGATGTCTTCTCTGTAGTTTACGGCGTTTGGTTTTGGCTTTCGCTTGTACTCAAAGATTATCCTGAGCGGGCAGAGAATCTCGCACCGCGGTCACAGCAGCTGAATCAGCCGCAGAAGTAACGGCAAGACGGAGCAGGAGCCTCATTATATCTGGGGGTCACTAATGTCTCTGCTTCCCATTACGTACAATAGGAGGAAGGATCAGGGAATTGGCCTGGAAAGCGGCTCCAAATTACACTGTGTGAACATTCCCTAAGGTCTCCAGTACAGGACCAGAGAACAGTATATACAGAGCATAGCCCAGTATATAGCGATCCATCCCTGAGCACAGATCTCCCGGACAGACAGTTGCAGACTCTTCATGTTTGTGATCCGGTATCGGCTCCAGGTCATGGCCTGCACATTGTTCCTCCCGTCTTGTGATCCAGCTGCAGAACATTAAATCTTGGCAGCCGCCCATCTCCTTCTTCTGTGTTCTTAAGTTTCACAACATGAAAGATAAATGTGAGGCTGAACCCTCCAAATATCACCAGGGTATGGATCTCACCCCAGGACACCGATATCACCAGGGTATGGATCTCACCCCAGGACACCAATATCACCAGGGTGTGGATCTCACCCCAGGACACCAATATCACCAGGGTATGGATCTCACCCCAGGACACCGATATCACCAGGGTATGGATCTCACCCCAGGACACCAATATCACCAGGGTATGGATCTCACCCCAGGACACCAATATCACCAGGGTATGGATCTCACCCCAGGACACCGATATCACCAGGGTATGGATCTCACCCCAGGACACCAATATCACCAGGGTATGGATCTCACCCCAGGACACCAATATCACCAGGGTATGGATCTCACCCCAGGACACCGATATCACCAGGGTATGGCTCTCATCACCGGACACCGATATCACCAGGGTATGGATCTCATCACCGGACACCGATATCACCAGGGTATGGATCTCACCCCAGGACACCGATATCACCAGGGTATGGATCTCACCCCAGGACACCGATATCACCAGGGTATGGATCTCATCACCGGACACCGATATCACAAGGGTATGGATCTCACCCCATGACACTGATATCACCAGGGTATGGATCTCATCACCGGACACCGATATCACCAGGGTATGGATCTCATCCCAGGACACCGATATCACAAGGGTATGGATCTCACCCCATGACACTGATATCACCAGGGTATGGATCTCATCACCGGACACCGATATCACCAGGGTATGGATCTCATCCCAGGACACCGATATCACCAGGGTATGGATCTTACACCAGGACACCGATATCACCAGGGTATGGATCTCATCCCATGACACTGATATCACCAGGGTATGGATCTCACCCCAGGACACCGATATCACCAGGGTATGGATCTTACCCCAGGACACCGATATCACCAGGGTATGGCTCTCATCACCGGACACCGATATCACCAGGGTATGGATCTCATCACCGGACACCGATATCACCAGGGTATGGATCTCATCCCAGGACACCGATATCACCAGGGTATGGATCTTACACCAGGACACCGATATCACCAGGGTATGGATCTCATCCCATGACACTGATATCACCAGGGTATGGATCTCATCCCAGGACACCGATATCACAAGGGTATGGATCTCACCCCAGGACACCGATATCACCAGGGTATGGCTCTCACCCCAGGACACCGATATCACCAGGGTATGGATCTCACCCCAGGACACCGATATCACCAGGGTATGGATCTCATCCCAGGACACCGATATCACCAGGGTATGGATCTCACCCCAGGACACCGATATCACCAGGATATGGATCTCATCACCGGACACCGATATCACCAGGGTATGGATCTCATCCCAGGACACCGATATCACAAGGGTATGGATCTCACCCCAGGACACCGATATCACCAGGGTATGGATCTCATCCCAGGACACCGATATCACCAGGGTATGGATCTTACACCAGGACACCGATATCACCAGGGTATGGATCTCATCCCATGACACTGATATCACCAGGGTATGGATCTCACCCCAGGACACCGATATCACCAGGGTATGGATCTTACCCCAGGACACCGATATCACCAGGGTATGGCTCTCATCACCGGACACCGATATCACCAGGGTATGGATCTCATCACCGGACACCGATATCACCAGGGTATGGATCTCATCCCAGGACACCGATATCACCAGGGTATGGATCTTACACCAGGACACCGATATCACCAGGGTATGGATCTCATCCCATGACACTGATATCACCAGGGTATGGATCTCATCCCAGGACACCGATATCACAAGGGTATGGATCTCACCCCAGGACACCGATATCACCAGGGTATGGCTCTCACCCCAGGACACCGATATCACCAGGGTATGGATCTCACCCCAGGACACCGATATCACCAGGGTATGGATCTCATCCCAGGACACCGATATCACCAGGGTATGGATCTCACCCCAGGACACCGATATCACCAGGGTATGGATCTTACCCCAGGACACCGATATCACCAGGGTATGGATCTCATCCCAGGACACCGATATCACCAGGGTATGGATCTTACCCCAGGACACCGATATCACCAGGGTATGGATCTCATCCCAGGACACCGATATCACCAGGGTATGGATCTCACCCCAGGACACCGATATCACCAGGGTATGGATCTCATCACCGGACACCGATATCACCAGGGTATGGATCTCATCCCAGGACACCGATATCACAAGGGTATGGATCTCACCCCAGGACACCGATATCACCAGGGTATGGATCTCATCCCAGGACACCGATATCACCAGGGTATGGATCTCCTCACCGGACACCGATATCACCAGGGTATGGATCTCACCCCAGGACACCGATATCACCAGGGTATGGATCTCATCCCAGGACACCGATATCACAAGGGTATGGATCTCACCCCATGACACTGATATCACCAGGGTATGGATCTGTCCCCAGGACACCGATATCACCAGGGTATGGATCTCACCCCATGACACTGATATCACCAGGGTATGGATCTCACCCCATGACACTGATATCACCAGGGTATGGATCTCACCCCAGGACACCGATATCACCAGGGTATGGATCTCACCCCAGGACACCGATATCACCAGGGTATGGATCTCACCCCAGGACACCGATATCACCAGGGTATGGATCTCATCACCGGACACCGATATCACCAGGGTATGGATCTCACCCCAGGACACCGATATCACCAGGGTATGGATCTCATCCCAGGACACCGATATCACAAGGGTATGGATCTCACCCCATGACACTGATATCACCAGGGTATGGATCTCATCACCGGACACCGATATCACCAGGGTATGGATCTCACCCCAGGACACCGATATCACCAGGGTATGGATCTCACCCCAGGACACCGATATCACCAGGGTATGGATCTCACCCCAGGACACCGATATCACCAGGGTATGGATCTCACCCCAGGACACCGATATCACCAGGGTATGGATCTCACCCCAGGACACCGATATCACCAGGGTATGGATCTCACCCCAGGACACCGATATCACCAGGGTATGGATCTCACCCCAGGACACCGATATCACAAGGGTATGGATCTCACCCCAGAACACCGATATCACCAGGGTATGGTTGTCACCCCAGGACACCGATATCACCAGGGTATGGATCTCACCCCATGACACTGATATCACCAGGGTATGGATCTCACCCCAGGACACCGATATCACCAGGGTATGGATCTCACCCCAGGACACCGATATCACCAGGGTATGGATCTCACCCCAGGACACCGATATCACCAGGGTATGGATCTCACCCCAGGACACCGATATCACCAGGGTATGGATCTCACCCCAGGACACCGATATCACAAGGGTATGGATCTCACCCCAGAACACCGATATCACCAGGGTATGGTTGTCACCCCAGAACACCGATATCACCAGGGTATGGATCTCACCCCAGGACACCGATATCACCAGGGTATGGATCTCACCCCATGACACTGATATCACCAGGGTATGGATCTCACCCCAGGACACCGATATCACCAGGGTATGGATCTTACCCCAGGACACCGATATCACAAGGGTATGGATCTCACCCCAGGACACCGATATCACAAGGGTATGGATCTCACCCCAGGACACCGATATCACCAGGGTATGGATCTCACCCCAGGACACCGATATCACCAGGGTATGGATCTCACCCCAGGACACCGATATCACCAGGGTATGGATCTTACCCCAGGACACCGATATCACCAGGGTATGACTCTCATCACCGGACACCGATATCACCAGGGTATGGATCTCATCACCGCACACCGATATCACCAGGGTATGGATCTCATCCCAGGACACCGATATCACAAGGGTATGGATCTCACCCCAGGACACCGATATCACCAGGGTATGGATCTCACCCCAGGACACCGATATCACCAGGGTATGGATCTCATCCCAGGACACCGATATCACCAGGGTATGGCTCTCACCCCAGGACACCGATATCACCAGGGTATGGATCTCACCCCAGGACACCGATATCACCAGGGTATGGATCTCATCACCGGACACCGATATCACCAGGGTATGGATCTCATCCCAGGACACCGATATCACAAGGGTATGGATCTTACCCCATGACACTGATATCACCAGGGTATGGATCTCACCCCATGACACTGATATCACCAGGGTATGGATCTCACCCCAGGACACCGATATCACCAGGGTATGGATCTCACCCCAGGACACCGATATCACCAGGGTATGGATCTCACCCCAGGACACCGATATCACCAGGGTATGGATCTCATCACCGGACACCGATATCACCAGGGTATGGATCTCATCCCAGGACACCGATATCACAAGGGTATGGATCTCACCCCATGACACTGATATCACCAGGGTATGGATCTCACCCCATGACACTGATATCACCAGGGTATGGATCTCACCCCAGGACACCGATATCACCAGGGTATGGATCTCACCCCAGGACACCGATATCACCAGGGTATGGATCTCACCCCAGGACACCGATATCACCAGGGTATGGATCTCACCCCAGGACACCGATATCACCAGGGTATGGATCTCACCCCAGGACACCGATATCACAAGGGTATGGATCTCACCCCAGAACACCGATATCACCAGGGTATGGTTGTCACCCCAGGACACCGATATCACAAGGGTATGGATCTCACCCCAGAACACCGATATCACCAGGGTATGGTTGTCACCCCAGGACACCGATATCACCAGGGTATGGTTGTCACCCCATGACACCGATATCACCAGGGTATGGATCTCACCCCAGGACACCGATATCACCAGGGTATGGATCTTACCCCAGGACACCGATATCACCAGGGTATGGATCTCACCCCAAGACACCGATATCACCAGGGTATGGATCTCATCCCAGGACACCGATATCACAAGGGTATGGATCTCACCCCAAGACACCGATATCACCAGGGTATGGATCTCACCCCAGGACACCGATATCACCAGGGTATGGATCTTACCCCAGGACACCGATATCACCAGGGTATGGATCTCACCCCAGGACACCGATATCACCAGGGTATGGATCTCACCCCAGGACACCGATATCACCAGGGTATGGATCTTACCCCAGGACACCGATATCACCAGGGTATGGATCTCATCCCAGGACACCGATATCACAAGGGTATGGATCTCACCCCATGACACTGATATCACCAGGGTATGGATCTCACCCCATGACACTGATATCACCAGGGTATGGATCTCACCCCATGACACTGATATCACCAGGGTATGGATCTCACCCCAGGACACCGATATCACCAGGGTATGGATCTCACCCCAGGACACCGATATCACCAGGGTATGGATCTCATCCCAGGACACCGATATCACCAGGGTATGGATCTCCTCACCGGACACCGATATCACCAGGGTATGGATCTCACCCCAGGACACCGATATCACCAGGGTATGGATCTCATCCCAGGACACCGATATCACCAGGGTATGGATCTTACCCCAGGACACCGATATCACAAGGGTATGGATCTTACACCAGGACACCGATATCACCAGGGTATGGATCTCACCCCAGGACACCGATATCACCAGGGTATGGATCTTACCCCAGGACACCGATATCACAAGGGTATGGATCTTACACCAGGACACCGATATCATCAGGGTATGGATCTCACCCCAGGACACCGATATCACCAGGGTATGGATCTCACCCCAGGACACAGATATCACCAGGGTATGGATCTGTCCCCAGGACACCGATATCACCAGGGTATGGATCTTACCCCAGGACACCGATATCACAAGGGTATGGATCTTACACCAGGACACCGATATCACCAGGGTATGGATCTCACCCCAGGACACCGATATCACCAGGGTATGGATCTTACCCCAGGACACCGATATCACAAGGGTATGGATCTTACACCAGGACACCGATATCATCAGGGTATGGATCTCACCCCAGGACACCGATATCACCAGGGTATGGATCTCACCCCAGGACACCGATATCACCAGGGTATGGATCTGTCCCCAGGACACCGATATCACCAGGGTATGGATCTCACCCCAGGACACCGATATCACCAGGGTATGGATCTCACCCCATGACACCGATATCACCAGGGTATGGATCTTACACCAGGACACCGATATCACCAGGGTATGGATCTTGCCAAGAATATTACAAGGACATTGATCTAACCAGTACGTCAATCTTCCAAGTTACAAATCGCAACAGAATATGAATCTCATCAGGACACAGTTCTTATTAGATCTTGTATCTCAAAGGGCATAGAGCTCACCAGGACACCAGGGTATGAATCTCATGGGACACTAACTTCACAAGGACACCAGCACACTAATCTCACCAGGTTTCTGATCCCACCAGGATATCTACAGGTTCATACCAGAAAATGGGTCTCACAGGGATATGTATCTTATAGGACATTCCAGTTACCATAGGACACAAATTTAACCACAGACTCTCCAGAACAACGATCTCACCAGAATATGGATGCCACCAGGATCTCACCAGGAGACGGATATCTCCAGGATCTCACCAGAACATGGATACCACCAGGATCTCACCAGAACATGGAAGTCACCAGGATCTCACGAGGAGACGGATATCTCCAGGATCTCAGTAGAACATGGATGCCACCAGGCTCTCACCAGGACAAGAAAGCCACCAGGATCTCACCAGGACATGGAAGTCAACAGGATCTCACCAGAACATGAATGCCACCAGGATCTCACCAGGACAAGAAAGCTACCAGGATCTCACCAGAATATGGATGCCACCAGGATCTCACCAGGAGACGGATATCTCCAGGATCTCACCAGAACATGGATGCCACCAGGATCTCACCAGAACATGGATGCCACCAGGATCTCAGCAGAACATGGAAGTCACCAGGATCTCACCAGGACAAGAAAGTCACCAAGATCTCACCAGAACACGGAAGTCACCAGGATCTCACCAGGACATGGAAGTCACCAGGATCTCACTAGGACATGGAAGTCAACAGGATCTCACCTGAACACGGAAGTCACCAGGATCTCACCTGGACACTCAGATATCTGTTCCTGTTCTTTGAGTGCTCTGGAGTTATCACTAGTGTATGGTCAGTTGCTGATGGTGTGAAGACGTCTGCAATACATCAGTATTGTCCCACCCACCCCTGACCGCCCCTGCTGGGTACACATCAGTATTGTCCCACCCACCGCTAACCGCCCCTGCTTGGTACACATCAGTACTGTCCCACCCACCCCTGACCACCCCTGCTGGGTACACATCAGTATTGTCCCACCCACCCCTGACCGCCCCTGCTGGGTACACATCAGTATTGTCCCACCCACCCCTGACCGCCCCTGCTGGGTACACATCAGTATTGTCCCACCCACCCCTAACCGCCCCTGCTTGGTACACATCAGTACTGTCCCACCCACCCCTGCTGGGTACTGTTAGAGTTAAGTCCTCCATCTTTGTATTTTGTGAGCCATCTTGTACTCTTTTACATATAAACTGTATAAGTATGTATTTTTCTGCTTAAGTCAAGGAGGCCCCTTGTTAGACTTTAAGGAATGTGATAATGAACGTTAATGCATAGGTTGCTAATCCTTATCTCTCAAGGGCCTCATTTTGAGAAGATGCAGCTGACTTTGTATATCTCCTATCTCCTTTACATGATGTATGGACACATAACCAACAAAAGTATTAATCTTATGGTATCTGGGCACTCTGTCATATTTTATGGTATATGAAGGTCATTTAGAGTGTGTATAGACACAGAATCTATGGAACGTGTCATCTTATCTCTTTTGCCATGATATATACATATAGACAGTCTGGGATGTTAGCTCACACATAAGTATTTTGAATCCTTCTTTGTTTCATGGGAAAGTCCATCCCAGTGTGAAAAGTTGTAATGAGATGCAGATCATATCAGGCCTCAGCCAATAGTCATGTGCCAGGCTTATCTTATATCTCTATGACCAATCATGGTATACTAATTAGAATAGCCCAGCCAGCTCTTTGTCTGTAATGTATTTAAACTAACTTTTTCTTACAATAAAACCAGAACTCTTTTGATACACTACCATCTTGTGTCTTTAATCAGTTCTCCAGGCCTAAAAGAAAGATGGCTGCAGTCCATCTAGGCCTGTTAATTAATTATCTAATTAGGACCTCTACAACATACGGAGGGATCCATATGTCCCTATCAGTACACATCAGTATTGTCCCACCCGCCCCTGACCGCCCCTGCTGGGTACACATCAGTATTGTCCCACCCACCCCTGACCGCCCCTGCTGGTTACACATCAGTATTGTCCCACCCACCCCTGACCGCCCCTGCTGGGTACACATCAGTATTGTCCCACCCACCCCTGACCGCCCCTGCTGGGTACACATCAGTATTGTCCCACCCACCCCTGACCACCCCTGCAGGGTACACATCAGTACTGTCCCACCCACCCCTGAGCGCCCCTGCTGGGTACACATCAGTATTGTCCCACCCACCCCTGACCGCCCCTGCTGGTTACACATCAGTATTGTCCCACCCACCCCTGACCGCCCCTGCTGGGTACACATCAGTATTGTCCCACCCACCCCTGACCGCCCCTGCTGGGTACACATCAGTATTGTCCCACCCACCCCTGACCGCCCCTGCTGGGTACACATCAGTATTGTCCCATCCACCCCTGACCACCCCTGCTGGGTACACATCAGTATTGTCCCATCCACCCCTGACCACCCCTGCTGGGTACACATCAGTATTGTCCCACCCGCCCCTGACCGCCCCTGCTGGGTACACATCAGTACTGTCCCACCCGCCCCTGACCGCCCCTGCTGGGTACACATCAGTATTGTCCCACCCACCCCTGACCGCCCCTGCTGGTTACACATCAGTATTGTCCCACCCACCCCTGACCGCCCCTGCTGGGTACACATCAGTATTGTCCCACCCACCCCTGACCACCCCTGCAGGGTACACATCAGTACTGTCCCACCCACCCCTGAGCGCCCCTGCTGGGTACACATCAGTATTGTCCCACCCGCCCCTGACCGCCCCTGCTGGGTACACATCAGTATTGTCCCACCCACCCCTGACCACCCCTGCAGGGTACACATCAGTACTGTCCCACCCACCCCTGAGCGCCCCTGCTGGGTACACATCAGTATTGTCCCACCCACCCCTGACCGCCCCTGCTGGTTACACATCAGTATTGTCCCACCCACCCCTGACCGCCCCTGCTGGGTACACATCAGTATTGTCCCACCCACCCCTGACCGCCCCTGCTGGGTACACATCAGTATTGTCCCACCCACCCCTGACCGCCCCTGCTGGGTACACATCAGTATTGTCCCATCCACCCCTGACCACCCCTGCTGGGTACACATCAGTATTGTCCCATCCACCCCTGACCACCCCTGCTGGGTACACATCAGTATTGTCCCACCCGCCCCTGACCGCCCCTGCTGGGTACACATCAGTACTGTCCCACCCGCCCCTGACCGCCCCTGCTGGGTACACATCAGTATTGTCCCACCCACCCCTGACCGCCCCTGCTGGTTACACATCAGTATTGTCCCACCCACCCCTGACCGCCCCTGCTGGGTACACATCAGTATTGTCCCACCCACCCCTGACCGCCCCTGCTGGGTACACATCAGTATTGTCCCACCCACCCCTGACCGCCCCTGCTGGGTACACATCAGTATTGTCCCACCCACCCCTGACCACCCCTGCAGGGTACACATCAGTACTGTCCCACCCACCCCTGAGCGCCCCTGCTGGGTACACATCAGTATTGTCCCACCCACCCCTGACCACCCCTGCTGGGTACACATCAGTACTGTCCCACCCACCCCTGACCGCCCCTGCAGGGTACACATCAGTACTGTCCCACCCACCCCTGAGCGCCCCTGCTGGGTACACATCAGTATTGTCCCACCCACCCCTGACCACCCCTGCTGGGTACACATCAGTACTGTCCCACCCACCCCTGACCGCCCCTGCAGGGTACACATCAGTACTGTCCCACCCACCCCTGACCACCCCTGCTGGGTACACATCAGTACTGTCCCACCCACCCCTGACCACCCCTGCTGGGTACACATCAGTACTGTGCCACCCACCCCTGACCGCCCCTGCTAGGTACACATCAGTACTGTCCCACCCACCCCTGACCGCCCCTGCTGGGTACACATCAGTACTGTCCCACCCACCCCTGACCGCCCCTGCTGGGTACACATCAGTATTGTCCCACCCGCCCCTGACCGCCCCTGCTGGGTACACATCAGTATTGTCCCACTAACCCTGAGCGCCCCCACAGGTTATACATCAGCACTGCGGTTTTGCTTATTCCCTGAATTCAGACTCTCCATTGTGTGGATATACACAGGAGGGACAGCGCCGCCTACAGGCCAAGGAGATAGGACATTTATTCTCTAAACTTTCTATCTCCCTACAGATGGCTGTGCTGGAGATCCAGGCCAACGGGGAGAGGGTCACCGAGGAAAATATCAGCAAGGCCATAAATTCATTGGAGGATGCCAATATGAAGGTGCGGAGACAAGGACCCCCAGTACATGGGGGGTGATATACAGGACAGAGGGCCCCCAGTACATGGGGGGTGGTATACAGTACATAGGGCCCCCAGTACATGGGGGGTGATATACAGGACAGAGGGCCCCCAGTACATGGGGGGTGGTATACAGTACATAGGGCCCCCAGTACATGGGGGGTGATATACAGGACAGAGGGACCCCAGTACATGGGGGGTGGTATACAGGACAGAGGGACCCCAGTACATGGGGGGTGGTATACAGTACATAGGGCCCCCAGTACATGGGGGGTGGTATACAGGACAGAGGGGCCCCAGTACATGGGGGGTGGTATACAGGACAGAGGGGCCCCAGTACATGGGGGGTGGTATACAGGACAGAGGGGCCCCAGTACATGGGGGGTGGTATACAGTACATAGGGCCCCCAGTACATGGGGGGTGGTATACAGGACAGAGGGGCCCCAGTACATGGGGGGTGGTATACAGGACAGAGGGGCCCCAGTACATGGGGGGTGGTATACAGGACAGAGGGGCCCCAGTACATGGGGGGTGGTATACAGGACAGAGGGGCCCCAGTACATGGGGGGTGGTATACAGGACAGAGGGGCCCCAGTACATGGGGGGTGGTATACAGGACAGAGGGGCCCCAGTACATGGGGGGTGGTATACAGGACAGAGGGGCCCCAGTACATGGGGGGTGGTATACAGGACAGAGGGGCCCCAGCACATGGGGGGTGGTATACAGGACAGAGGGGCCCCAGCACATGGGGGGTGGTATACAGGACAGAGGGGCCCCAGCACATGGGGGGTGGTATACAGGACAGAGGGGCCCCAGTACATGGGGGGTGGTATACAGGACAGAGGGGCCCCAGTACATGGGGGGTGGTATACAGGACAGAGGGGCCCCAGTACATGGGGTGTGGTATACAGGACAGAGGGGCCCCAGTACATGGGGGGTGGTATACAGGACAGAGGGGCCCCAGTACATGGGGGGTGGTATACAGGACAGAGGGGCCCCAGTACATGGGGGGTGGTATACAGGACAGAGGGCCCCCAGTACATGGGGGGTGGTATACAGGACAGAGGGGCCCCAGTACATGGGGGGTGGTATACAGGACAGAGGGCCCCCAGTACATGGGGGGTGGTATACAGGACAGAGGGCCCCCAGTACATGGGGGGTGGTATACAGGACAGAGGGCCCCCAGTACATGGGGGGTGGTATACAGGACAGAGGGCCCCCAGTACATGGGGGGTGGTATACAGGACAGAGGGGCCCCAGTACATGGGGGGTGGTATACAGGACAGAGGGGCCTCAGTACATGGGGGGTGGTATACAGGACAGAGGGGCCCCAGTACATGGGGGGTGGTATACAGGACAGAGGGGCCCCAGTACATGGGGGGTGGTATACAGGACAGAGGGGCCCCAGTACATGGGGGGTGGTATACAGGACAGAGGGGCCTCAGTACATGGGGGGTGGTATACAGGACAGAGGGGCCCCAGTACATGGGGGGTGGTATACAGGACAGAGGGGCCCCAGTACATGGGGGGTGGTATACAGGACAGAGGGGCCCCAGTACACAGTCTGTATGTAAGATGTGGCTGTTCACACTGTGTCCTCCTCTTCCAGGAGTTTGTCCTGCAGTGTCTTTCGGCCGCCCCGGAGCAGCGCCCCTCCGCACATAACCTGCTCTTCCATCGGGTGCTGTTTGAGGTTCACTCGCTGAAGCTGCTGTCCGCCCACTGCTTCCTCAACACCCCCTGTGAGGGTCACTCTGCATGTACCCGCCCCTGCGGGGCTTCACTAATACTCCACTCACATCCAGAGCTGCACCCACCTCTCCTCCTTCTTCCCCCCCCCCCCGCAGCTCTGCATTGTAAGAGATGTCGGGCTCACACTGCTACTATGTGTGAATGCAGCTCTGGATGTGACTGGTGTGTAGGAGTGTAACTACAGAATAGTGAATGCAGCTCTGGATGTGACTGGTGTGTAGGAGTGTAACTACAGAATAGTGAATGCAGCTCTGGATGTGACTGATGTGTAGGGGTGTAACTACAGAATAGTGAATGCAGCTCTGGATGTGACTGATGTGTAGTAATGTAACTACAGAATAGTGAATGCAGCTCTGGATGTGACTGATGTGTAGTAGTGTAACTACAGAATAGTGAATGCAGCTCTGGATGTGACTGATGTGTAGTAGTGTAACTACAGAATAGTGAATGCAGCTCTGGATGTGACTGATGTGTGGTAGTGTAACTACAGAATAGTGAATGCAGCTCTGGATGTGACTGATGTGTAGTAGTGTAACTACAGAATAGTGAATGCAGCTCTGGATGTGACTGATGTGTAGTAGTGTAACTACAGAATAGTGAATGCAGCTCTGGATGTGACTGATGTGTAGGACTTAATGTTTCAGCAGAATAGTGAATGCAGCTCTGGATGTGACTGATGTGTAGTAGTGTAACTACAGAATAGTGAATGCAGCTCTGGATGTGACTGATGTGTAGGACTTAATGTTTCAGCAGAATTGTGGCTGCAGCTCTGGATGTGTGCGGAGGATGTGCAGGGTGTAGGTTACCATTGTGCCTGTCCTGTTCTCTCCTCTGCAGACATCATGCAGGACAACCTCCTGGAGGAGAAGACGAAGCTCATCGACCCCCAGGCTGTCATGGCCGCCATACCCAGAAAAGGCCAGTCGCCCGTCCTGTGGAGGTGAGTGCTGGGTATTCTCACAGGGTCACACTGGGGCCCCCTGCTGGTTACACATGTAAGGGGGTGCTCTCTCGGGCCCCTGTGCACTTTGTGTCATTCCGCTGGGTTTCCATTTTGGTGAAACTGCGCAGGGGACGGCTTTGAGATTTAACAGCAAACCCGCGGCCTGTCCACGGTGAAACCATTTTTTTGGCTGGACACCAAGTCCTGAATGTCTGACCTTGTGTCCGGCCAAAAATAACAATTTTCCCGTGGAGAGGCGGCAGGCGGACACCAGAGGTTCACTGTCCAGATTCACCAGGGCTGAGGACGGAAACCTGGCGGACTGACACAGGGCGGCCTCGGGCACAAGTGTGAGCGCCCCCTATGGGGTCAAGGGTTTACTTGATTTCTATATGTGAGAGAATAAGGGCCACAGCTGAATTCTGAGGGGCCCCACTGATGACACCTACATGGGCCTCTACCTCTCACCTCTCCTCTGTGTCTCTCAGGTATTCCCAGGTGTCGTCTATTGAGCTGGACAAGTTCTTGGAAGACGTCAGGTGAGGTCTCAGTGACGACATCTATCTCCCCTAATTTTGAGGCAGGCACCCTGTTTCTTTTAAGGCACCTCCCAGCCTGTCTCTATCAGGGCACCTCCTGACCAGTCTCTATCGGGGCACCTCCCAGCCTGTCTCTATCGGGGCATCTCCCAGCCTGTCTCTATCGGGGCACCTCCCTGCCTGTCTCTATCGGGGCACCTCCCTGCCTGTCTCTATCGGGGCACCTCCCTGCCTGTCTCTATCGGGGCACCTCCCTGCCTGTCTCTATCGGGGCACCTCCCTGCCTGTCTCTATCAGGGCACCTCCTGGCCTGTCTCTATCGGGGCATCTCCCAGCCTGTCTCTATCAGGTCACCTCCCGGCCTGTCTCTATCGGGGCACCTCCCAGCCTGTCTCTATCGGGGCACCTCCCAGCCTGTCTCTATCGGGGCACCTCCCAGCCTGTCTCTATCGGGGCACCTCCCAGCCTGTCTCTATCGGGGCACCTCCCAGCCTGTCTCTATCGGGGCACCTCCCAGCCTGTCTCTATCGGGGCACCTCCCAGCCTGTCTCTATCGGGGCACCTCCCAGCCTGTCTCTATCGGGGCACCTCCCGGCCTGTCTCTTATTGGGGCACCTCCCGGCCTGTCTCTATCGGGGCATCTCCCGGCCTGTCTCTATCGGGGCTCCTCCCGGCCTGTCTCTATCGGGGCATCTCCCGGCCTGTCTCTATCGGGGCTCCTCCCGGCCTGTCTCTATCGGGGCATCTCCCGGCCTGTCTCTATCAGGGCTCCTCCCGGCCTGTCTCTATCGGGGCATCTCCCGGCCTGTCTCTATCGGGGCTCCTCCCGGCCTGTCTCTATCGGGGCACCTCCCAGCCTGTCTCTATCGGGGCACCTCCCAGCCTGTCTCTATCGGGGCACCTCCCAGCCTGTCTCTATCGGGGCATCTCCCGGCCTGTCTCTTATTGGGGCACCTCCCAGCCTGTCTCTATCGGGGCATCTCCCGGCCTGTCTCTATCGGGGTTCCTCCCGGCCTGTCTCTATCGGGGCATCTCCCAGCCTGTCTCTATCAGGTCACCTCCCGGCCTGTCTCTATCAGGTCACCTCCCGGCCTGTCTCTATCAGGTCACCTCCCGGCCTGTCTCTATCAGGGCACGTCTTTTCCCTCTCCCTTCTGTTCATGGCCCTTGTGGTTTTGCAGGAATGGGATCTACCCCCTCATGAATTTCGCCGTCTCTCGTCCTCACGTGTTGCCGCGGACACTATCACAGTCCCAGGAAGACTTACAGGCTACAAAGACCCCGACACCGGAGCCCGTGGAGGTGGAGACCAGGAAGGTGGGTGCACCATGGGAGTGAGTGCAGGATGATGGGAGTGACAGAAAGGCGAGCGGGGAGGGTGACTGTCCATGCAGTATATATGATGCGTCTCATGTCATCACAGGTCATACAGATGCACTGCAGCTTGGAGCGCCGGGATGATAAAGCTCGGATACATGTACGTCATGATCCTATAAATCATTGCACCCTGCATGCTCACTACACTCACTGGTACTAATAGAGCATGCTCACTACACTCACTGGTACTAATAGAGCATGCTCACTACACTCACTGGTACTAATAGAGCATGCTCACTACACTCACTGGTACTAACAGAGCATGCTCACTACGCTCACTGGTACTAATAGAGCATGCTCACTACGCTCACTGGTACTAATAGAGCATGCTCACTACACTCACTGGTACTAATAGAGCATGCTCACTACGCTCACTGGTACTAACAGAGCATGCTCACTACGCTCACCGGTACTAATAGAGCATGCTCACTACACTCACTGGTACTAACAGAGCATGCTCACTACACTCACTGGTACTAATAGAGCATGCTCACTACACTCACTGGTACTAATAGAGCATGCTCACTACACTCACTGGTACTAACAGAGCATGCTCACTACGCTCACTGGTACTAACAGAGCATGCTCACTACGCTCACTGGTACTAATAGAGCATGCTCACTACACTCACTGGTACTAATAGAGCATGCTCACTACGCTCACTGGTACTAACAGAGCATGCTCACTACGCTCACCGGTACTAATAGAGCATGCTCACTACACTCACCGGTACTAACAGAGCATGCTCACTACGCTCACCGGTACTAATAGAGCATGCTCACTACGCTCACTAGTGCTAACAGAGCATGCTCACTACGCTCACTGGTACTAACAGAGCATGCTCATTACGCTCACTGGTACTAACAGAGCATGCTCACTACGCTCACTGGTACTAACAGAGCATGCTCACTACGCTCACTGGTACTAATAGAGCATGCTCACTACACTCACTGGTACTAATAGAGCATGCTCACTACACCCTCACATACTCCATTCTTTGTTTTCTGTACGCTGCCTTTGCGGTAATTCATGCAAGAAAAACGATTTTGTAGATATTTGTCTTCATTAGATTTTTTGGTTCTTTTAGAGGTCAGTGATATAACAAAAATTATTAAAAAATCCAGAGTGGGGGAGGAGAATAGGAGCAGTAGGGATCACTCAACTATGTAGCTCCTCCCATCCACAGATCTATGCCCCTCCCCCTCCTCTGACATTGATTTCTTCTCTTTCTCAGCTCACCTTGTACATAAAGCTGGAAGACAAATTACACCGGCACCTGAGCTGCGACCTCCTGCCCAGTAAGTGTCCTCCATTACTACGTGACACCACTAGGGGAGCTTTCCTAGTGATGTCTAGGTTACATATCCAGTAGCTGTAGCTCATAGATGGGACCTCTGCCTGGTAGCAGTCCTACAATCCTCTGTGCTGCTGTGTACATTCCAGTGATCACAGGTTGGGTGCAGTAAATGTGGTGCACCAGATCCCACCTGCGGACACTGAGGTAGAGGATGATGGCGTCCATGTACAGTGTTGGCCAAAAGTCTTGCCCCCCTGCAGTCCTGTCAGATAATCCTCGCTGTCCCCAGATAATGATTACACAGCACAGACTCTTATATAGTATATAAGTGACACAGGGTATATACAGTATAAGTATCGCCCCCTGCAGTCCTGTCAGATAATCCTCGCTGTCCCCCAGATAATGATTACACAGCACAGACTCTTATATAGTATATAAGTGACACAGGGTATATACAGTATAAGTATCACCCCCTGCAGTCCTGTCAGATAATCCTCGCTGTCCCCCAGATAATGATTACACAGCACAGACTCTTATATAGTATATAAGTGACACAGGGTATATACAGTATAAGTATCGCCCCCTGCAGTCCTGTCAGATAATCCTCGGTGTCCCCCAGATAATGATTACACAGCACAAACTCTTATATAGTATATAAGTGACACAGGGTATATACAGTATAAGTATCGCCCCCTGCAGTCCTGTCAGATAATCCTCGGTGTCCCCCAGATAATGATTACACAGCACAAACTCTTATATAGTATATAAGTGACACAGGGTATATACAGTATAAGTATTGCCCCCTGCAGTCCTGTCAGATAATCCTCGCTGTCCCCAGATAATGATTACACAGCACAGACTCTTATATAGTATATAAGTGACACAGGGTATATACAGTATAAGTATCGCCCCCTGCAGTCCTGTCAGATAATCCCCGCTGTCCCCCAGATAATGATTACACAGCACAGACTCTTATATAGTATATAAGTGACACAGGGTATATACAGTATAAGTATCGCCCCCTGCAGTCCTGTCAGATAATCCTCGCTGTCCCCCAGATAATGATTACACAGCACAAACTCTTTGGTAATATCTTCATTTATTTTGTTTGCAATGAAAAAACACAAAAGAGAATGAAAAAAAAAGTCACATCATTGATCATTTTACACAAAACTCCAGAACTGGTGCGGACAGAAGTATTGGCGCCCTCAGCCTAATACTTGGTAGCACAACCTTTAGACACAATAACTGCGCACAACCGCTTCCGCTAACCAGCAATGAGTTTCTTACAAGGCTCTGCTGGAATCTTAGACCCTTCTTCTTTGGCTCCTGCTCGTGGTCCCCCCTGAGATGTGAAGGGGGCCTTCTCCAAACTGCCACCAAGAGATCTCCCCCCCTCCCCCACAGGTGTTCTATGGGATTCAGGGCTGGACTCATTGCTGCCACTTTACAAGTCTCCAGGGCTTTCTCTCACCACCATTTTCTAGTGCTGACCTGAAGTGTGTTTTGGGTCCTTGTCCTGCTGGAAGAGCCCTGACCTCTGAGGGAGACCCCGCTTTCTCACACTGGGCCCTACATGATGCTGCACAATGTGTTGGTCGTCTTCAGACTTCATAATGCCATGCACACGGTCAAGCAGTCCAGTGCCAGAGGCAGCAAAGCAACCCCAAACCATCAGGGACCTCCGCCATGTCTGACTGTAGGGGGTGTCTTCTTCTCTTTTTTCCTGTAAACTCTATGTTGAGGCCTTCTCCTACTTTTGTCTCCTCTGACCAGAGAACATTCTTCCAGAGAACATTCTTCCAGAACGGTTTTGGCTTTCTCAGGTAAGTTTTGGCAAACTCCAGCCTGGCTTCTGTCTGTGGGTAAGAAGTGGGGTCTTCCTGGGTCTCCTACCATACAGTCCCTTCTCATTCAGACGCTGACGCTGGATAGTACGGGGTGACACTGTTGTACCCTCGGACTGCAGGGCAGCTTGGACTTGTTTGGATGTTAGTCGCGGTTCTTTATCCGCCATCCGCACAATCTTGCGGTGAAATCTCTGGTCAATGTTTCTTTTGCGTCCACATCTAGGGAGGTTAGCCACAGGGCCATGGGCTTTACACTTCTTACTGACACTGCGCACGGTAGACACAGGAACATTCAGGGCTTTGGAGATGGACTTGTAGCCTTGAGATTGCTCAGGCTTCCTCACAATTTTGCTTCTCAAGTCCTCAGACATTTCTTTGGTCTTCTTTCTTTTCTCCATGCTCAATGTGGTCACACAAGGACACAGGACAGAGGTGGAGTCAACTTTAATCCATTTCACCTGGCGTCAAGTGTGATTTAGTTATTGCCACCACCTGTTAGGTGCCTCAGGTAAGTAACAGGTGCTGTTAATTACACAAATTACAGAAGCATCACATGATTTCTCAAACAGTGCCAATACTTTTGTCCACCCCCTTATTTATGTTTGCTGTGGAATTATATCCAATTTGGCTTTTTGACAATTCTTTTTGTGGTTTTCCTATTAAAGACAAATTAAATGAAGAAAATACCAAAGAATTTGTGACTGCAATCATTATCTGGAAGAACACGAGGATTATCTGACAAAACTGCTGGGGGCCAATACTTTTGGCCCACACTGTACATCTGACTTCTTTATCTTTCTCCTTGTGTTGCAGATGAAAGTTCCCAGACCCTCGCCTCGGAGCTCGTGCATTATGGCTTCATCAGTGAGGTGAGTCCTGCAGAGAGTAGCGCCACCATCAGGGACAATCACACAACTGCATCCAAGACTGCTGCAAAACTGCCGAGTCAGCAATTCTAGGTGTGGATTAGATGGGGAGTAGTCAGAGATGTGACAGGCATTGTGGTGTGATGTCACTGTGTGGAGCTGCTCTGAGCCAATCAGAACTCTCCTCTTATGCTCCTCCCTCTCCGGCCCTCTTCTGTGATGACTCAGGTGTTGGTTATACATAGAAGACCACCCATTACCAAAACCCCCCACCCCAGGATGGGACGTTGTCCTGGTGAATCCTCCTCAGTGTGATATCATGTATGGAGGGGGGGGGACAATATCACATAGAGGACACTGGACAATTGGGCGCAGGCTGTAGGACCCTGAGGGCACCTCTAGCCTGGATACAAGATGAGATACAGCAGGACATGGAGGTATATACAGGTATACATGGTGGCCTGTAGATTATGCAGACTTGTAGGTTGGTGACATCCCAACTGGTCCTATAAATGGTGGATTGGTGATAAATCTGGTGACCACATAGGACCACGAACTGTTGGAATTTGGGGGTGAAATGAAGAGACTTGTCTAGTACTCAGTGATCTCTCCCGAAGAGGTACACTACCCAAAAGTAGCCTCTGAGGGCCTTTTAAAGGGCAGCTGGGTGGGAAACACTTTTACACCCTCTTGTGGTAAGTCCCAGTGTCTGACCAAATCACACCTGTCATTGTTTCCATACCTGCACAGACCTGCAGAGGGAGCTGTACAGCAATACATCTGGGGCAGTAGTTTTTTAGTTTTCCTCAGTGAGGGCACCTGTGGCACATCTTTGCAGTAGGAAGCTACATTATGGTTGTTAGTGGCCCTGGGAGCCACATAGTGGTGCTCAGGGGCCACAGATACTGAGAATATATGGTTGTATAGAGAACTAGTGTATACATTGCTGCTACAGACACGCTTGTATTAGACCCCAGAGCTGCACTCACAATTCTGCAGCTCCAGAGCTGACATCCTCCACAATGTGTGGACACTGGCCTGGTGTATAATGGTTGGGTCTGGACAATGGGGCTATCAATCTCTAACACTAGAGCTGCGGCCGGTCATGGAGGGGTTAATAAATCCCGGCCTGGAGTTGTGTAAGTCTTCATTACCCGGAACTCATTGCCTTTGTTTCTTTGGTTTCTTTAGGACGACTGCCAGAAAATGGCGACCTTCCTGGAAGACGCACTACACAAGCATCGCTACCCCCTGAACTGACGGCGCAGCCGCAACCAAACCAGGAAACATTCTGAATGGCACAAAGTTGTCAGGTGACGCACCTGGCGGGAGAGGAGAGGGCTCCGGGGAGAAGTCTGCAGCGAGGTCTGAACTCCGCCCATTCCACTGCTTCTTAACCACAACGCGTTGTAAATCAGGGAGCTCATTCTGTGGTTTACGCTCCCTGTAACATCTGTGCAGAATTACCAGCAGCGAAAGGCGTCTCATCCTCAACGCACCCTACTGCAGAGGAGGAGATGATGGCGGACTCCAACAATGAGTCCTTAGACATGTCTACACGCAGGCCCCAGAAGAGGATGGGCATAGTCCTCCACATGATACCCACCAAGTAGGATAAGGGCCACAAATTATACAACAGACCCCACATGATGTCATACAGTGTCACTAAGACTGGCGGTGGAACATAGGCTGAGGAGTGTACAGCTGGCGGTGGAACATGGACAGAGGAGAGTACAGCTGGCGGTGGAACATGGACAGAGGAGAGTAAGGCTGGCGGTGGGACATAGAGAGAGGAGAGTATGGCTGGCGGTGGAACATGGACAGAGGAGAGTAAGGCTGGTGGCGGAACATAGAGAGAGGAGTGTACAGCTGGCGGCGGAGCATAGAGAGAGGAGAGTAAGGCTGGCGGTGGAACATAGAGAGAGGAGAGTAAGGCTGGCGGTGGAACATAGAGAGAGGAGGTAAGGCTGGCGGTGGAACATAGAGAGAGGAGAGTATGGCTGGTGGTGGAACATGGACAGAGGAGAGTACAGCTGGCGGTGGAACATAGAGAGAGGAGAGTAAGGCTGGCGGTGGAACATAGAGAGAGGAGAGTAAGGCTGGCGGTGGAACATAGAGAGAGGAGAGTAAGGCTGGCGGTGGAACATGGACAGAGGAGAGTAAGGCTGGCGGTGGAACATGGACAGAGGAGAGTAAGGCTGGCGGTGGAACATAGAGAGAGGAGAGTAAGGCTGGTGGCGGAACATAGGCTGAGGAGCGTAAGGCTGGCGGTGGAACATAGAGAGAGGAGAGTACAGCAGGCGGTGGAACATAGACAGAGGAGAGTAAGGCTGGCGGTGGAATATACAGTACGGTGAGGAGAGTACGGCTGGCGGTGGAATATACAGTACGGTGAGGAGAGTACGGCTGGCGGTGGAATATACAGTACGGTGAGGAGAGTACGGCTGGCGGCGGAACATAACATGAATGTTAGAATGAGAAAACAATGGAAGGATTGTGTTGTCTGAGGACCAAGCCTCCACCATTGTCGCATCCGATGCCTGAACCACCACAATGTTCCATCAAACTGAATCTTGCCCGCACCCACCACGATGACACAAAGAGGAGGACAGAAGACATGTCCAGATGTCTGTGCTGCTGATCTGTCACACTCACATAGTAATTTGCACCCTGTTCCTGGTGAGGGCGCCGCTCTATATAGCCCTGGCCTGACACTGGGGTCCTCAGGGGTCCTTTACCATATAGCACATTTATTATCCCAAAACCTCCTGATAAGTGTCAGGTCACAAACCCCTCACCATGTCCATTATTACTTACAGCTGTGATCCAATCTGCTCGCACAGCTGGGGACTTGTTACAGTGTATCAGTGCAGGCTCCTCTGTGAACTACACACAAGCAGAAGCACAAATCTCTCCCAGCCCTGCACTGATACACTGTAACAACCCTGCGCTGTGCACACAGGTCCTGAAATAGTCCGAAAATAATAAAGTCTAAAATGTGATGAGTGTTCAGTCTTTATGTAGAGAATCCTCCCGATACACTGACACGACACCCCACAGGGAGGAGAAATAACATCCTGGAAACACAACATCTCCTGAAACATGGCCGCCATCTGCATCTCCCTTCCTCTTGCAGTGAGCTCCCCCCTAGTGGTGACTGTATAATCTGTATGTAATGAGCTCCCTCTAGTGGTGACAGTATAACCTGTATGTAGTGAGCTCCTCCTAGTGGTGACTGTATAATCTGTATGTAGTGAGCTCCCCCTAGTGGTGGCTGTATAATCTGTATGTAGTGAGCTCCCTCTAGTGGTGACTGTATAATCTGTATGTAGTGAGCTCCTCCTAGTGGTGACTGTATAATCTGTATGTAGTGAGCTCCTCCTAGTGGTGACTGTATAATCTGTATGTAGTGAGCTCCTCCTAGTGGTGACTGTATAATCTGTATGTAGTGAGCTCCCCCTAGTGGTGACTGTATAATCTGTATGTAATGAGCTCCCTCTAGTGGTGACAGTATAACCTGTATGTAGTGAGCTCCTCCTAGTGGTGACTGTATAATCTGTATGTAGTGAGCTCCCCCCTAGTGGTGACTGTATAATCTGTATGTAATGAGCTCCCTCTAGTGGTGACAGTATAACCTGTATGTAGTGAGCTCCTCCTAGTGGTGACTGTATAATCTGTATGTAGTGAGCTCCCTCTAGTGGTGACTGTATAATCTGTATGTAGTGAGCTCCCCCTAGTGGTGACTGTATAATCTGTATATAGTGAGCTCCCCCTAGTGGTGACTGTATAATCTGTATGTAGTGAGCTCCCCCTAGTGGTGACTGAATAATCTGTATGTAGTGAGCTCCCCCTAGTGGTGACTGTATAATCTATGTGTAGTGAGCTCCCTCTAGTGGTGATTGTATAATCTGTATGTAGTGAGCTCCCTCTAGTGGTGACTGTATAATCTGTATGTAGTGAGCTCCTCCTAGTGGTGACTGTATAATCTGTATGTAGTGAGCTCCCTCTAGTGGTGACTGTATAATCTGTATGTAGTGAGCTCCTCCTAGTGGTGACTGTATAATCTGTATGTAGTGAGCTCCCCCTAGTGGTGACTGTATAATCTGTATGTAATGAGCTCCCTCTAGTGGTGACAGTATAACCTGTATGTAGTGAGCTCCTCCTAGTGTTGACTGTATAATCTGTATGTAGTGAGCTCCCCCCTAGTGGTGACTGTATAATCTGTATGTAATGAGCTCCCTCTAGTGGTGACAGTATAACCTGTATGTAGTGAGCTCCTCCTAGTGGTGACTGTATAATCTGTATGTAGTGAGCTCCCTCTAGTGGTGACTGTATAATCTGTATGTAGTGAGCTCCCCCTAGTGGTGACTGTATAATCTGTATGTAGTGAGCTCCCCCTAGTGGTGACTGTATATACTGTATGTAGTGAGCTCCTCCTAGTGGTGACTGTATAATCTGTATGTAGTGAGCTCCCCCTAGTGGTGACTGTATAATCTGTATGTAGTGAGCTCCCCCTAGTGGTGACTGTATATACTGTATGTAGTGAGCTCCTCCTAGTGGTGACTGTATAATCTGTATGTAGTGAGCTCCCTCTAGTGGTGACTGTATAATCTGTATGTAGTGAGCTCCCCCTAGTGGTGACTGTATAATCTGTATGTAGTGAGCTCCTCCTAGTGGTGACTGTATAATCTGTATGTAGTGAGCTCCTCCTAGTGGTGACTGTATAATCTGTATGTAGTGAGCTCCCCCTAGTGGTGACTGTATAATCTGTATGTAGTGAGCTCCCTCTAGTGGTGACTGTATAATCTGTATGTAGTGAGCTCCCTCTAGTGGTGACTGTATAATCTGTATGTAGTGAGCTCCTCCTAGTGGTGACTGTATAATCTGTATGTAGTGAGCTCCCCCCTAGTGGTGACTGTATAATCTATATGTAGTGAGCTCCTCCTAGTGGTGACTGTATAATCTGTATGTAGTGAGCTCCCCCCTAGTGGTGGCTGTATAATCTGTATGTAGTGAGCTCCCCGTAGTGGTGACTGTATAATCTGTATGTAGTGAGCTCCCTCTAGTGGTGACTGTATAATCTGTATGTAGTGAGCTCCCTCTAGTGGTGACTGTATAATCTGTATGTAGTGAGCTCCCTCTAGTGGTGACTGTATAATCTGTATGTAGTGAGCTCCTCCTAGTGGTGACTGTATAATCTGTATGTAGTGAGCTCCTCCTAGTGGTGACTGTATAATCTGTATGTAGTGAGCTCCCCCCTAGTGGTGACTGTATAATCTGTATGTAGTGAGCTCCCCCTAGTGGTGACTGTATAATCTGTATGTAGTGAGCTCCTCCTAGTGGTGACTGTATAATCTGTATGTAGTGAGCTCCTCCTAGTGGTGACTGTATAATCTGTATGTAGTGAGCTCCTCCTAGTGCTGTCTGTATAATCTGTATGTAGTGAGCTCCTCCTAGTGGTGACTGTATAATCTGTATGTAGTGAGCTCCCCCCTAGTGGTGACTGTATAATCTATATGTAGTGAGCTCCTCCTAGTGGTGACTGTATAATCTGTATGTAGTGAGCTCCCCCCTAGTGGTGGCTGTATAATCTGTATGTAGTGAGCTCCCCCTAGTGGTGGCTGTATAATCTGTATGTAGTGAGCTCCCCCTAGTGGTGACTGTATAATCTGTATGTAGTGAGCTCCCTCTAGTGGTGACTGTATAATCTGTATGTAGTGAGCTCCCCCTAGTGGTGACTGTATAATCTGTATGTAGTGAGCTCCCCCCTAGTGGTGACTGTATAATCTGTATGTAGTGAGCTCCCCCTAGTGGTGACTGTATAATCTGTATGTAGTGAGCTCCCTCTAGTGGTGACTGTATAATCTGTATGTAGTGAGCTCCTCCTAGTGGTGACTGTATAATCTGTATGTAGTGAGCTCCTCCTAGTGGTGACTGTATAATCTGTATGTAGTGAGCACCCCCTAGTGGTGACTGTATAATCTGTATGTAGTGAGCTCCCCCCTAGTGGTGACTGTATAATCTGTATGTAGTGAGCTCCTCCTAGTGGTGACTGTATAATCTGTATGTAGTGAGCGCCCCCTAGTGGTGACTGTATAATCTGTATGTAGTGAGCTCCCTCTAGTGGTGACTGTATAATCTGTATGTAGTGAGCTCCCTCTAGTGGTGACTGTATAATCTGTATGTAGTGAGCTCCTCCTAGTGGTGACTGTATAATCTGTATGTAGTGAGTTCCCTCTAGTGGTGACTGTATAATCTGTATGTAGTGAGCTCCCCCCTAGTGGTGACTGTATAATCTGTATGTAGTGAGCTCCCCCTAGTGGTGACTGTATAATCTGTATGTAGTGAGCTCCTCCTAGTGGTGACTGTATTATCTGTATGTAGTGAGCTCCCTCTAGTGGTGACTGTATAATCTGTATGTAGTGAGCTCCCTCTAGTGGTGACTGTATAATCTGTATGTAGTGAGCTCCTCCTAGTGGTGACTGTATAATCTGTATGTAGTGAGCTCCTCCTAGTGGTGACTGTATAATCTGTATGTAGTGAGACCCTGCTATGTCTGGTGACAGCTGAGAGAAGACAGAGCAGATACTTTATATTATCATGTGTTGCTCCCGTGTTACTCCTCTCACATCCAGAGCTGCTATTACATTTTTTATTTGGCACTGGAAATTTACAGGGTTATCTCTGCTTCAGAGCCCTATGACCAGACAACACCATAATCTGGTAGGAAGCCTACAGGGGGCAGTACTAAGAGCCAGATGTCTGTAGTACCAGGGTTATCAGGAGGCTAACAGAACTGTGACTGCAGCTTTAGATGTGACTAGAGAAAAAGACATGCAGTACCGTGTTTCCCCGATAGTAAGACACCCCTGATAGTAAGACGTAGCCGGGGTTTTAGGGAGGTCGGCTAATGTAAGACATACCCCGAAAGTACGACGTAGTGGTACTTTCAGGGTAAAAAGAATGTAAGACACTGTCTTACTTTCGGGGGGATGTTACTACTGTATCGGGGAAACACGGGGCTCCGCTGTGCTGTGAGAGCCGGGGGGAACTCCCCGGAGAGGGAGGGGGCGCTCCCCCCGGCTCTCACAGCACAGCGTTGTGAAGAAGGACTTTGCCGGCGGCCGCTTATCCCCCCGCGTGCCAGCCGCTTCTATTCATTTCAATGGCACACTTCCATTGAAATGAATGGAAGCGCTCGGCACGCGAGGAGTTAAAGGGATTCTTCCATTAAAAGAAGTTCTTTCCTCAGACCACGTCGGAATAGCCTTAAAAAAGGCTATTCGTCTCCTACCTGTTGCCATAGACAGCGCCGCCTTCTTCCTCAGCTGCGTCCGCCCCGTCTATGTCCCCGTCGGGCCTCATGGATGACGCATGCGCAGTCTAACAGGCTCTCGCAGCCAGAGACGACTGCGCATGCGTCATCCATGAGGCCCAAAGAAGAGACAGACGGGGCGGACGCAGCTGAGGAAGAAGGCGGCGCTGGCTATGGCAACAGGTAGGAGACGAATAGCCTTTTTTAAGGCTATTCCGACGTGGTCAGAGGAAAGAACTTCTTTTCATGGTAGAATCCCGTTAAGCGGCGGCCGCCGGCAAAAGTTACAATTGAAGTTAGAGATGAACGAATACTATTTGAATAGCACGCTCCCATTGCAATGTATGGAAGCGGCAGGCAGACTTTGCCGGCGGCCGCCGCTTAACTCCTCGCATGCCGCCTCTTCAATCCATATGATTGATGATGATGATGATGATAATGGGGGGGGGGGGGGGGGAGAGGGTGGTTGGTTTTCCCAATATAAGACATACCCCAAAAGTAAGATATAGTGGGACTTTTGGGGGGTAAAAAGAATGTAAGACACTGTCTTACTTTCGGGGAAACACGGTATAAGTAGAATGTTGTTTGCAATTCTGGGTGTGAATGGAGTAGAGAGACTATGTGATAGAACAGCCACAGTGTTACAACATCTCTAGATGTAACTGGAGTATAAAATATCATGTAAAGGAAGAGTGTGAGTGCAGCTTTAGATGTGACTAGAGTATAAACCTTGATCTATAGAGATTTGTCTAGTGATATGTTGAGTGAATGGAACCCAGAAGTGAGGCTGGTCAGCAGGGGGTCGGGGTGGTGAAATATCTGACGCTCCCTATTATTAGTAAGTGGTGACAGCAGGATGAGTGCTCCGAATACCCCGAACCCTCCACACGCAATGAGGCAGGAGGCCCTCCGAAATACACATCCAGCAGCCGCAGCAAGGTCACCCTCCGACCAGAGAGAGTGCGGGGTGTGAGCCCAGAGAAGGCGGATACACAGATATCATATGATGGGGCTGATATGACCGGAATCCATCGCTGCTGTATGAGGTCAGGACTGAGGCGGGTCCCGTCATCCACTGTTTGCTCACAGCCTGGGGGTTGGGGTGCTTACAATGGAGGGCGTCTTGTGGGTACACAAGGGTTAACAGGTCTTATGAGAACGGCTTCACCCACTGGCGCGGTGGTGACTTCCTGGATCCTTCAATTCCTCACATTGTCTGTAGGCGGCGCCGGCTTCATCCCGGAGGATTCTGAGTCATATTTGTTCCAGAAATGTCTTGAAAACAAAAGGAAGAGCCAAAAAAAAAAAATCCTCATAAGACGCGTCCGCACCCGAAAACAGGCAAAATATTCTGAGACATATCAAAGAAGCCTATAGATACCGTACAGAATACGTCTGCTCCATAGAGCCTATACATACCGTACAGGATACGTCTGCTCCATAGAGCCTATAGATACCGTACAGGATACGTCTGCTCCATAGAGCCTATAGATACCGTACAGGATACGTCTGCTCCATAGAGCCTATAGATACCGTACAGGATACGTCTGCTCCATAGAGCCTATAGATACCGTACAGGATACGTCTGCTCCATAGAGCCTATAGATACCGTACGGGATACGTCTGCTCCATAGAGCCTATAGATACCGTACGGGATACGTCTGCTCCATAGAGCCTATAGATACCGTACGGGATACGTCTGCTCCATAGAGCCTATAGATACCGTACAGGATACGTCTGCTCCATAGAGCCTATAGATACCGTACAGGATACGTCTGCTCCATAGAGCCTATACATACCGTACAGAATACGTCTGCTCCATAGAGCCTATAGATACCGTACGGGATACGTCTGCTCCATAGAGCCTATAGATACCGTACAGGATACGTCTGCTCCATAGAGCCTATAGATACCGTACAGAATACGTCTGCTCCATAGAGCCTATAGATACGGTACAGTATACGTCTGCTCCATAGAGCCTATAGATACCGTACAGGATACGTCTGCTCCATAGAGCCTATAGATACCGTACAGGATACGTCTGCTCCATAGAGCCTATAGATACCGTACGGGATACGTCTGCTCCATAGAGCCTATAGATACCGTATAGGATACGTCTGCTCCATAGAGCCTATAGATACCGTACAGGATACGTCTGCTCCATAGAGCCTATAGATACCGTACAGGATACGTCTGCTCCATAGAGCCTATAGATACCGTACAGGATACGTCTGCTCCATAGAGCCTATAGATACCGTACAGGATACGTCTGCTCCATAGAGCCTATAGATACCGTACAGGATACGTCTGCTCCATAGAGCCTATAGATACCGTACAGGATACGTCTGCTCCATAGAAGCCTATAGAACCTGTACAGAATACGTCTGCTCCATAGAGCCTATAGATACCGTACAGGATACGTCTGCTCCATAGAGCCTATAGATACCGTACAGGATACGTCTGCTCCATAGAGCCTATACATACCGTACAGGATACGTCTGCTCCATAGAGCCTATAGATACCGTACAGGATACGTCTGCTCCATAGAGCCTATAGATACCGTACAGGATACATCTGCTCCATAGAGCCTATAGATACCGTATAGGATACGTCTGCTCCATAGAGCCTATAGATACCGTACAGGATACGTCTGCTCCATAGAGCCTATAGATACCGTACAGGATACGTCTGCTCCATTAGAAGCCTATAGATACCGTACAGGATACGTCTGCTCCATAGAGCCTATAGATACCGTACAGGATACGTCTGCTCCATAGAGCCTATACATACCGTACAGGATACGTCTGCTCCATTAGAAGCCTATAGATACCGTACAGGATACGTCTGCTCCATAGAGCCTATAGATACCGTACAGGATACGTCTGCTCCATAGAGCCTATAGATACCGTACAGGATACGTCTGCTCCATAGAGCCTATAGATACCGTACAGGATACGTCTGCTCCATAGAGCCTATACATACCGTACAGGATACGTCTGCTCCATTAGAAGCCTATAGATACCGTATAGGATACGTCTGCTCCATAGAAGCCTATAGAACCTGTACAGAATACGTCTGCTCCATAGAGCCTATAGATACCGTACAGGATACATCTGCTCCATAGAGCCTATAGATACCGTATAGGATACGTCTGCTCCATAGAGCCTATAGATACCGTACAGGATACATCTGCTCCATAGAGCCTATACATACCGTACAGGATACGTCTGCTCCATAGAGCCTATAGATACCGTACAGAATACGTCTGCTCCATAGAGCCTATACATACCGTACAGGATACGTCTGCTCCATAGAAACCTATAGATACCGTACAGGATACGTCTGCTCCATAGAGCCTATAGATACCGTACAGGATACGTCTGCTCCATAGAGCCTATACATACCGTACAGGATACGTCTGCTCCATAGAGCCTATACATACCGTACAGGATACGTCTGCTCCATAGAGCCTATAGATACCGTACAGGATACGTCTGCTCCATAGAGCCTATAGATACCGTACAGGATACGTCTGCTCCATAGAGCCTATACATACCGTACAGGATACGTCTGCTCCATAGAGCCTATAGATACCGTACAGGATACATCTGCTCCATAGAAACCTATAGATACCTTACAGGGTACGTCTGCTCCATAGAGCCTATAGGATAGTCTATAGCAGCCTACAGATACCATATAGGATATGTCTGTTCCATAGAGGCCTATAGATACCATACTGAATAAATCTGCTCCAAAGAAGCCTATAGATGCCATACAGGATATGTTTGGCCCATAGAATCCTATAGATATTGAATAGTATATGTATGCCTTAAAGAAGCCTATGGATACTGTTCAGGTTACATCTGCGTCATGCAAACCTATAGATACTATATAGGATACGTCTGCTCCATGTAAACCTACAGATACCGAACATAATATGTACGCTCCCAGAAGCCTATAGCTAATGAATAAGATACATCTACCCCATAGAATCCTATAGATAGAAGATAGATAGAAGAAGAGGCCACTGTGGAGATCGCTGCCCAATATGTGTCCAGCTGTCACCAAATAAGAGGAAGATGAGACTCCACGGACTGTTATATTTATCCCAATACCCCCGCCCCACCCCTACCTCCCCATATAGCAGTCACCAACGAAGAGGAAGATGAAACTCCATGGACTGTTATACCCCAATACACCCGCCCCACCCCACCCCCACCACTCACCCACCCGAGTCCAACTCCCCCCCCCCCCCACTTTACTAGCTTTGGCAATGCCAAATATCTATTCGGACGTGCCAATAAAGCTTTTTTGATTTGATTTGATATTGTACAGGGTAAGCCTGCTCCATATAGATACCATACAGGACACGACTCCTGACATCCGACCACATGCTAGGAGTTATAATTATGCCTCAGGTTGTATGTTCAGGTCTATAGTGTAGAGGGGAGGAAACAGACAGCGGCGCCCTCCAGTGGAGAGACTGATCACTGACCTTCTCGCTATTGCACTGTGCACACTAGTCTTATAAGACGTCTGTTGTTTGCTCTGATTACCCAGAATCCCCGGCTCAATGACTATTTGTCTTCACATCACAGAACAAAGGGAACTCTGTTTTGTGCACAGGACAAGACCATTCTCCTCCGATCCCTGCAAACCTCCGCCTGATCCCCACCAGAAGACCATATAGAAAAAACAAAAACCTTGCGAGTCTTCAGTAGGTGATCCCGTATTTAATGGCTGACTCATAATGATGACGGAATATAACGTTTCCAAGCTCTGGCTTCTTCTTCAGACAGATATCAAACTAAGCGCAGCCCTCCCAACATTACTGAGAACAGTCCCTGGGGTATCTGACCCCCCTAAAACTGGACCCCACTAGGTCTCTGCAGGTGTCCTGGGGTATCTGACCCCCCTAAAACTGGACCCCACTAGGTCTCTGCAGGTGTCCTGGGGTATCTGACACCCCCTAAAACTGGACCCCACTAGGTCTCTGCAGGTGTCCTGGGGTATCTGACCCCCCTAAAACTGGACCCCAGTAGGTCTCTGCAGGTGTCCTGGGGTATCTGACCCCCCTAAAACTGGACCCCACTAGGTCTCTGCAGGTGTCCTGGGGTATCTGACCCCCCTAAAACTGGACCCCACTAGGTCTCTGCAGGTGTCCTGGGGTATCTGACACCCCCTAAAACTGGACCCCACTAGGTCTCTGCAGGTGTCCTGGGGTATCTGACACCCCCTAAAACTGGACCCCACTAGGTCTGCAGGTGTCCTGGGGTATCTGACACCCCCTAAAACTGGACCCCACTAGGTCTCTGCAGGTGTCCTGGGGTATCTGACACCCCCTAAAACTGGACCCCACTAGGTCTGCAGGTGTCCTGGGGTATCTGACACCCCCTAAAACTGGACCCCAGTAGGTCTCTGCAGGTGTCCTGGGTATCTGACCCCTCCAGGCCTGGACTCCACTTGACTTTTGGAGATGGGATGTCCCTCCTTCCTAAACCCACCCAAACTACAGGAAATATTGACTAATATTGGAATAAATGTACAAAACACTTTATTTTGGGTGTCAAAATAACCCCAGCTTTATTAAACTCACAGACGTAAAATAATGACAGAAGTAGTCAGGTGAAGCGTTAGACTGGCAGCGCCCGTACACTTTAAGGGCACCAACACCCCTGTGCTTCACCCCTGTGCCCCCCTGGAGGACGCTACTATAACCACATCCTTCAGGCGATAGGGAAATGTTTCCTCCAGTCCTTGTGGTGAGAAAAAGACGAGAAGACGGATAAGACGGGAAGGGACGTCTGATCCTAAACTCCGCCATCCCTACAGTAACACTCCGGGCACTAGATACTCCCAAGCTTGACATGTAGGAATAGCCTTAACCCCTTAAGGACCAGGCCATTTTTTGGTTTCGCATTTTCGTTTTTCCCTCCTCACATTTCAAGAGCCATAACTTTTTCATTTTTCAGTTCACAGAGTCACATGATGGCTTATTGTTTGCGGGACAAATTGTACTTTGTAATGTCATCATTCAATATGCTGTGCAATGTACTGGGAAGCTGGAAAAAAATTCAGAATGAGGTGCAATTGGAGAAAAAATGCATTTGCGCCATTTTCTTATGGGTTTAATTTTTACAGCGTTCACTGTTTGGTACAAATGACATGTTACCTGTGTTCTACGTGTCAGTACGAACGCGGTGATACCAAATTTATATAGTATTTGAAATGTTTTGATACTTTTAAAAAAAATGATAAACTTTGCAAAATAGAAAAAAAAATTTGTGTCATCTTTTTCTAACACCTGTAACTTTTTCATATTTCCATGTATGGAGCTGGTTGTGGTGTCTTTTTATGCGGGACAAGATGACGTTTCTATTGATACCATTTGGGGAAAGATCTGATGGTTTGATCACTTTTTATTCAATTTTTTATAGGAGGCAAAGTGTTGAAAAAAACGCTTTTTGGTGGTTTTTATTTTTTTTGCCGCTACGCCGTTCGCAGTACGGGATAAATGTTTTAATATTCTAATAGTTCGGGCATTTTGGAGCACGGGGATACCTAATATGTTTATGTTTAATGTTCTTTAATTACTTTTATAGCTAATCTAGGGAAAGGGGGGTGATTTGAACTTTTATATTTTTTTTAATACTTTTAAAAACTTTTTTTTTCTTCTGTTACATTTATGATCAGACCCCTTAGGTACCTTGAAACCTAGGGAGTCTGATCGCCCATACTATTCACTGCAATACTACAGTACTGCAGTGAATAGCAGAATCGCAGCACTTGTATTAGAGGCTGCCTCTGGCATCGTGTAATAGATCTCGTGCAGAGACAAGCCTGGAAGCCTTCAATAGTCACAGGCTGTCAGAGCAACCGATCACCGCCCTCATGTGACGTTCAGGAGGGCGGCGATCGGCGAAACATGGCGGCGCCCATGCCGCCGGCGCCGTTTACACACTGCGGTCACGTTTGACCGCAGTGTGTAAAGGGTTAACAGCAGCGATCGGCTCGGGCACCGACCGCTGCTGTTATTGGCAGGTCCTGGCTGTATGATACAGCCGGCATCTGCCGTGTATGGAGCGAGCTCAGCGTGTGAGCTCGCTCCATACATCCCCATGCGACCCATGACGTACAGTTACGTCAAGGGTCGCTAAGGGGTTAAGAAAGCCTCTTCTTCTCCTACCTTTACATGTCTTCTCTGCGCCGCCGTTCGCTTGAAATACCGGATTTTACTGGTATGCAAATGAGTTCTCTCGCAGCACTGGGGGCGTCTCTAATGCTGCCAGAGAACTCTCCACCGCCGCCTCCATCTTCTTCAGGAACGGAGTCTTCACGCGTCTTTTTCTGGGGGTTGGCTTCAAACTTCTAGGCCTTGGACCAAGGGCAAAGCCGACTGCACACAGTATTGTAAGCGGCCATTTTCTTGTGGCTCTGGGGGTGTCTAGATCTCTGCAGGTGTCCTCCTATGTCACCCCCTAATACGTTCTGTGTCAGTCCTTGCTATCTCCTATAGCACAGACAGACCCTGAGCCGGTACAGACTGAGCGCCCACAACCTGGAGATAGAGACGGGGCGATACAGGCAGACGTACAAGCCACGGGAGAAGAGACTGTGTCAGCACTGTGACCAGGTGGTCCTAGAAGACCAGACCCACTTCCTGCTACACTGCACCAAATACTCAGCTGTGAGGGCCGTCTACTACCAAAGACTCTCTGCCCACATCCCAGACTTCATATCTGCAGACGAGAAGAGGAAACTCTACATCCTACTGGGAGAAGAAGAGGCCACTGTGGAGATCGCTGCCCAATACGTGTCCAGCTGTCACCAAACCAGAGGAAGATGAGACTCCACGGACTGTTATATTTATCCCAATACACCCCCCCCCCATATAGCAGTCACCAACTAAGAGGAAGATGAGACTCCACGGACTGTTATACCCCAATACACCCGCCCCACCCCACCCCCACCTCCCCATATAGCGGTCACCAACTAAGAGGAAGATGAGACTCCACGGACTGTTATACCCCAATACACCCGCCCCACCCCCACCTCCCCATATAGCAGTCACCAACTATGAGGAAGATGAGACTCCATGGACTGTTATACCCCAAATCACCCATCCATCCACCCTACGCCCGCCCATACCCACATATCCATTGTCCACTTGCCACCAAATGAGGAAAACGACAAGGCCCCAAGGACTATTGTACCCCAAATCACCCACCCTCCCGCCTATCCACCCACTCCACACCCACCTCCACTCCCTCCCTCACCCCAAATAGGCAAATAGGCGAGGACATTAAACTGGGGCAGTTGGAGGGGGAGATTAAACTGGGGGTAACTAGAGGTGGACATGTTGCCCCCAGTTTAATGTCGCTTTCCAATTGCCCCCAGCTTCATATCTCTGTCCAGTCACCCCCATTTTTTAATGTCCCCCTCCAGCTGTCCCCAATTTAATGTCACTCATAATCTCCCCCTATTTAATGCCCACACCCTCTCCATTTGCCGCCAATTAAATGTCCCCCCTTTCTTCTGCTGCCAGTTTAATATTCCCCCTTCATTGTTCATCATTGCCACCAGTTTCATGCCCTCCTACATGTGTCCCCATTTTCATGTCCCCCCTTTACCTGCCCCCAGTTTTATGTCCCCCCCACCTGCCCCCAGTTTCATAGTCCTCTTCACCTGCCCCCAGTTTCATGTTCCCCCTTCACCTGCCCCCAGTTTCATGTCCCCCCCCCACCTGCCCCCAGTTTCATAGTCCTCTTCACCTGCCCCCAGTTTCATGTTCCCCCTTCACCTGCCCCCAGTTTCATGTCCCCCCCCCCACCTGCCCCCAGTTTCATAGTCCTCTTCACCTGCCCCCAGTTTCATGTTCCCCCTTCACCTGCCCCCAGTTTCATGTCCCCCCACACCTGCCCCCGGTTTCATGACCTCCCTCTCACCTGCCCCCAGTTTCATACCACCTCTTCATCAGCCTCCAGTTTAATGTGCCCCCTTCATTTGCCCCTAGTTTCATGTTCCCCTTCAATTTGCCCCCATAGTTTAACATAAAAAACACTGCTCCCCCTCTCCTCGCTCCCCTGCCGTTGTGTCTGCAGTCTCTTCTCCTGGAGCGTTCTATAAGCGATGTGACTGTCCCATCGCGCCAACAGCAGCCCTGGGCCGGAGTGTACGGGAACACGGCGGAGAAGCAGGAGCTGTCCTTCTGACACAGATGAGTTATATCCAGGATATACCTCCCCCCTTACCGAGACTGTCCTGCAGAATCCAGGATGGTTGGGAGGTATGCCCCTGCTACCTCATCGATTGTAAGCTCTTGTGAGCAGGGCCCCCATTTCCATTGTGTGAAATGACTTTCTTTGTTATGTATCTGTCTGTATATGAACCCTACAAATTGTACAGCGCTGAGGAATATGTTGGCGCTATAGAAATAAAATGTATTATGGGTGCATTATATCAGGTATTATATTGGTGTATTATATCAGGTATTATATTGGTGTATTATATCAGGTATTATATTGGTGTATTATTATATATCAGGTATTATATTGGTGTATTATATCAGGTATTATATTGGTGTATTATTATATATCAGGTATTATATTGGTGTATTATATCAGGTATTATATTGGTGTATTATATTGATGTATTACATTGGTGTATTATATTGGTGCATTATATCAGGTATTATATTGGTGTATTATATCAGGTATTCTATTGGTGTATTATTATATATCAGGTATTATATTGGTGTATTATATCAGGTATTATATTGGTGTATTATATCAGGTATTATATTGGTGTATTATTATATATCAGGTATTATATTGGTGTATTATATCAGGTATTATATTGGTGTATTATATTGATGTATTACATTGGTGTATTATATTGGTGCATTATATCAGGTATTATATTGGTGTATTATATTGATGTATTACATTGGTGTATTATATTGGTGCATTATATCAGGTATTATATTGGTGTATTATATCAGGTATTCTATTGGTGTATTATTATATATCAGGTATTATATTGGTGTATTATATCAGGTATTATATTGGTGTATTATATCAGGTATTATATTGGTGTATTATTATATATCAGGTATTATATTGGTGTATTATATCAGGTATTATATTGGTGTATTATATTGATGTATTACATTGGTGTATTATATTGGTGCATTATATCAGGTATTATATTGGTGTATTATATTGATGTATTACATTGGTGTATTATATTGGTGCATTATATCAGGTATTATATTGGTGTATTATATCAGGTATTCTATTGGTGTATTATTATATATCAGGTATTATATTGGTGTATTATATCAGGTATTATATTGGTGTATTATATCAGGTATTCTATTGGTGTATTATTATATATCAGGTATTATATTGGTGTATTATATCAGGTATTATATTGGTGTATTATATTGATGTATTACATTGGTGTATTATATTGGTGCATTATATCAGGTATTATATTGGTGTATTATTATATATCAGGTATTATATTGGTGCACGCTATGGTGCTATTATATCAGGTATTATACAGGTCACAGTTGTGAATCATTAATTATAAATAAAGTTGCTACACACAAACAACAACAACAAAAAAAACCTTCCTCCCTCTCGACGTATCGCGGGACCAGCAGCGCTCACGTGACTCTTCACGATGTCTCGCGATATCAGCTAAGCTCCGCCTTCCTGCCAACTCTCGCGAGACAGATGGATCTCCTGCTTTTGAGCCCCGAGCATCGAATGGCGGCGGCGGTCATGTTGGTGAGTAAGATCGGTAGAGCCGGGAGTGAGGAGGAGGACGAGGAGGTGTGTGAGTGTGTGGAGGGGCGGCTGGGGGGATCTTTGTATCCTCAGGTCATTGTCTTCCCATAGTCTCTGAAGCTTTTCGTCTGGCCGGGCCGGGAATCTGCATTAATAATAATTGTCATATGGACCCAAATGTCTATACATGTGCCGGGACCCCTGTACTGTAATTATATATATATACATGTGCCGGGGCCCCCTGTACTGTAATTATATATATATACATGTGCCGGGGCCCCCTGTACTGTAATTACATGTGCCGGGGCCCCCTGTATTGTAATTACATGTATACATGTGCCGGGGCCCCCTGTACTGTAATTATATATATACATGTGCCGGGGCCCCCTGTACTGTAATTACATGTATACATGTGCCGGGGACCCCTGTATTGTAATTACATGTATACATGTGCCGGGGCCCCCTGTACTGTAATTATATATATATACATGTGCCGGGGACCCCTGTACTGTAATTACATGTATACATGTGCCGGGACCCCTGTACTGTAATTATATATATACATGTGCCGGGACCCCTGTACTGTAATTATATATATACATGTGCCGGGACCCCTGTACTGTAATTATATATATACATGTGCCGGGGCCCCCTGTACTGTAATTACATGTATACATGTGCCGGGGCCCCCTGTATTGTAATTACATGTATACATGTGCCGGGACCCCCTGTACTGTAATTACATGTATACATGTGCCGGGGCCCCCTGTACTGTAATTATATGTATACATGTGCCGGGGACCCCTGTACTGTAATTACATGTATACATGTCCCGGATGTTGTTACATGTATACGTGGGCCCCGCTGTACACCTCTGTTATTACATGTATACGTGGGCCCCCTGTACACCTGTTATTACATGTATACGTGGCCCCGCTGTACACCTCTGTTATTACATGTACACGTGGGCCCCGCTGTACACCTCTGTTATTACATGTATACGTGGCCCCGCTGTACACCTCTGTTATTACATGTACACGTGGCCCCGCTGTACACCTCTGTTATTACATGTACACGTGGGCCCCGCTGTACACCTCTGTTATTACATGTACACGTGGGCCCCGCTGTACACCTCTGTTATTACATGTACACGTGGGCCCCGCTGTACACCTCTGTTATTACATGTACACGTGGGCCCCGCTGTACACCTCTGTTATTACATGTATACGTGGGCCCCGCTGTACACCTCTGTTATTACATGTATACGTGGCCCCGCTGTACACCTCTGTTATTACATGTATACGTGTCCCCCACTGTACACCTCTGTTATTACATGTATACGTGTCCCCCACTGTACACCTCTGTTATTACATGTATACGTGGGCCCCGCTGTACACCTCTGTTATTACATGTATACGTGTCCCCCACTGTACACCTCTGTTATTACATGTATACGTGGCCCCGCTGTACGCCTGTTATTACATGTATACGTGGGCCCCGCTGTACGCCCGTTATTACATGTATACGTGGGCCCCGCTGTACACCTCTGTTATTACATGTATACGTGGGCCCCGCTGTACACCTCTGTTATTACATGTATACGTGGCCCCGCTGTACGCCTGTTATTACATGTATACGTGGGCCCCGCTGTACGCCCGTTATTACATGTATACGTGGGCCCCGCTGTACACCTTTCTTATTTAGTATGTGTACAATGTGGAGGGGGCACATACTTCTCTCCATATAGTGTACATTAATAGACATGTCATCTATTTGTTCCTCTGCTCACCCTGTATATGAGGTATACAGGTTCAGGGCTGATGCTTTACTTGTTCCTCTTTCTTAATAATTGGGTCCCTCATCTGCCCAATCTTATCTATGGTGTGTATTTGTGTGTGAGTGGGGGGGGGGAGATAATACACTGGGTACATACCTATGCAGTGTATTGGGAAGGGGTGGGGGGGCTCAGATGATACACTAGGTACATACCTACAGTGTTGGCCAAAAGTATTGCCCCCCCTGCAGTTCTGTTAGATAATCCTCGTGTTCTTCCAGATAATGATTGCAATCACAAATTATTTGGTATTTTCTTCATTTAATTTGTCTTCAATGGAAAACCACAAAAAGAATTGTCAAAAAGCCAAATTGGATATAATTCCACAGCAAACATAAAAAAGGGGGTGGACAAAAGTATTGGCACTGTTTGAAAAATCATGTGAAGCTTCTGTAATTTGTGTAATTATCAGCACCTGTTACTTACCTGAGGCACCTAACAGGTGGTGGCAATAACTAAATCACACTTGCAGCCAGTTGAAATGGATTAAAGTTGACTCCACCTCTGTCCTGTGTCCTTGTGTGACCACATTGAGCATGGAGAAAAGAAAGACCGAAGAACTGTCTGAGGACTTGAGAAGCAAAATTGTGAGGAAGCCTGAGCAATCTCAAGGCTACAAGTCCATCTCCAAAGCCCTGAATGTTCCTGTGTCTACCGTGCGCAGTGTCAGTAAGAAGTGTAAAGCCCATGGCCCTGTGGCTAACCTCCCTAGATGTGGACGCAAAAGAAACATTGACCAGAGATTTCACCGCAAGATTGTGCGGATGGCGGATAAAGAACCTCGACTAACATCCAAACAAGTCCAAGCTGCCCTGCAGTCCGAGGGTACAACAGTGTCACCCCGTACTATCCAGCGTCAGCGTCTGAATGAGAAGGGACTGTATGGTAGGAGACCCAGGAAGACCCCACTTCTTACCCACAGACATAAGCCAGGCTGGAGTTTGCCAAAACTTACCTGAGAAAGCCAAAACCGTTCTGGAAGAATGTTCTCTGGTCAGAGGAGACAAAAGTAGGAAAAGGCCTCAACATAGAGTTTACAGGAGAACAAAGAGGCCTTCAAAGAGAAGAAGACGCCCCCTACAGTCAGACATGGCGGAGGTCCCTGATGGTTTGGGGTCGCTTTGCTGCCTCTGGCACTGGACTGCTTGACCGTGTGCATGGCATTATGAGGTCTGAAGACGACCAACACATTGTGCAGCATCATGTAGGGCCCAGTGTGAGAAAGCCGGGTCTCCCTCAGAGGTCAGGGCTCTTCCAGCAGGACAAGGACCCAAAACACACTTCAGGTCAGCACTAGAAAATGGTGGTGAGAGAAAGCCCTGGAGACTTGTAAAGTGGCAGCAATGAGTCCAGCCCTGAATCCCATAGAACACCTGTGGGGGAGGGGGAGGAGAGATCTCTTGGTGGCAGTTTGGAGAAGGCCCCCTTCACATCTCAGGGGGGACCGCGAGCAGTTTGCCAAAGAAGAAGGGTCTAAGATTCCAGCAGAGCCTTGTAAGAAACTCATTGCTGGTTAGCGGAAGCGGTTGTGCGCAGTTATTGTGTCTAAAGGTTGTGCGACCAAGTATTAGGCTGAGGGCGCCAATACTTCTGTCCGCACCAGTTCTGGAGTTTTGTGTAAAATGATCAATGATGTGACTTTTTTTTCATTCTCTTTTGTGTTTTTTCATTGCAAGCAAAATAACTGAAGATATTACCAAAGAGTTTGTGCTTGTAATCATTATCTGGGGGGCACCGAAGATTATCTGACAGGACTGCAGGGGGCGATACTTATACTGTATATACCCTGTGTCACTTATATACTATATAAGAGTCTGTGCTGTGTAATCATTATCTGGGGACACTGAGGATTATCTGACAGGACTGCAGGGGGCGATAATTATACTGTATATACCCTGTGTCACTTATATACTATATAAGAGTTTGTGCTGTGTAACCATTATCTGGGGACAGCGAGGATTATCTGACAGGACTGCAGGGGGCGATACTTATACTGTATATACCCTGTGTCACTTATATACTATATAAGAGTCTGTGCTGTGTAATCATTATCTGGGGGACACTGAGGATTATCTGACAGGACTGCAGGGGGCGATACTTATACTGTATATACCCTGTGTCACTTATATACTATATAAGAGTCTGTGCTGTGTAATCATTATCTGGGGGACAGCGAGGATTATCTGACAGGACTGCAGGGGGCGATACTTATACTGTATATACCCTGTGTCACTTATATACTATATAAGAGTTTGTGCTGTGTAATCATTATCTGGGGACAGCGAGGATTATCTGACAGAACTGCAGGGGGGCCAATACTTTTTGCCAACACTATATGCTGTGTATTGGGGGGGGCTCAGTTTATACACTAGGTACATGCTTATGCTGTGTATTGGGGGGGGGGCTCAGTTTATACTCTAGGTACATGCTTATGCTGTGTATTGGGGGGGGGGGCTCAGTTTATACACTAGGTACATGCTTATGCTGTGTATTGGGGGGGGGGGCTCAGTTTATACACTAGGTACATGCTTATGCTGTGTATTGGGGGGGGGGCTCAGTTTATACACTAGGTACATACCTATGCTGTGTATTGGGGGGGGGGGGGGGCTCAGATCTGTACATACCTACCATGTGTACATACTTCTATACTTCTCGTGTACGTTCCATCTCTAACATCTGATTTTTCTCCCGTTCCAGGGCAGTGACTCCATTAAACTGGAGAATGGACAGAGCACCTCGTCTAAGCTTGGGCTTCCCCCTCTCACCCCGGAGCAGCAGGAGGCGTTACAGAAGGTGAGATCCCACCCCAATCTGATAGCCTAGACAAGAAGCCCCCGCACATTGCCCCTTATGCTGACATTTTATGGTTCTTGGGGCCCTGCTTGGCCTGATCTCCTGACTGAATAGTCGCGTGTACTTAAAGGGATTTTCCAGAAGGAACAGGACAGAGTTAGGGTAAGTTCACACAGAGGAATGTGGAGCTGATTTTAAGGTGATTCTGCCTTCAGATCAGCCCCAGATTCGGTGGGAGGCAGAGACTGAAGCAGGACGCGGGGGGAATAAGAGTCCTGCTCCATCCTAATGTTGTGGTGATCATGAGATGGAAGTGGAGACAGTCATGTAACTGTGACTGATAGGTGACATCTCTAGTAAAGGTGGTGGCAGCGGTCTCCCCTCCCCCACACACACTCCTTGTCATTATGAGCTGGGACCAGCCGTTTTGTTCTCATGGTTTTTTCCTCATTCTGTCTGCAAAGAATGTCCAGGCCACGAGCATCTTGTAGGGTCTGCAGGGAGGGGGCTCGGGGTCTACACACGGGGTCTGTGGCTAGCACTAAATGCTATTCAGCACAGTGTACAGAGCCAGGAGCGGAGGGATCCGTGCAGGGACACAGGGCCGCTCACTGCACAGCATACAAAGCCTTCTGGTGATCTTCTATCAATGACTTATCCAAAGGACGGGCCATTCATATGCAGCCTTGTATCCACGCCCCAGCCCCCCGGTATTCTGTGTAGTTAGTGTTGGGGTCTGACTGCTCTTGTATAACACCAGGTGCTAATATTCTGCAGCTTTGGCTTTCACATAATTCAGTGTTTTTGTCGCCCGGTGTAATGTGGCATCGATAGGTGAGCCGCTGTGCCCGTCCTCAGCTCACTGCCACAGGGCCAAGCTATTACCTAAAAGTGCCCACGTAGTACAGGGAGGTCCCTGTAACCCCTCTAAGCCTGCTATACCTGTAATGGAGCCGTGTCTGCCCTAGGCCGGGCCCTTTATCAACAAGACTGCAGTGTGTGAACAGCGTCAATTTTACACAGATTTGGGTTTGATTGGATGGAAACTGGTGTGTAAGGGCGCCTAAATCTGGCCGCCACTCTATAGTGTATGGGATAGGTGTCTGACTGCGGGGGGATCAGGTGCTGGGACCCCGGGGGTATGCGAGTGCCCTAGGTGATTGGAGCCTTGTGTGCATGCTCGGCCACGGCTGGCTGAACGTGCACACTACTTGTAGACCTGCATTCTCCTGATCGCTGGGGTCCGTCCATAATCTCCTGATCCCAGCAGCACAGGACTAGTAGTGGGTCAGAATGGGGAAAAATCAGCCATTTCTGGCCTCTAGCTTTAGTGTGTCATAGACATGGCCGCCATCCTGGTCAAACAATCTGGGGCTTGTAGGCTCAAAATTCTCTGCTGCTTTCTAGAGCTGAAATCCCAGTGCACTGCCTAGAGGGTGATGTGTAAAGTAACATGCATCCACAGCCACCACTAGGGGGAGCTCACTCTGTATGGTTCTGCATCAGCCTGCGCCCCCTATCCCTCTATCCATCTACTAAGTGACTCATTACTGACAAGCTGCAGTCACCACTAGGGGTATTGTGTTCTAGACTCAGTGAGCGCCCCCTGTCCCCATACCATGTTACTGACAGATCACACTACATGTTCACAAGAGGTGGTGGAGGTTTGTGCACCTCTCGTGTGTATTTTGCACTGGTGGTGTCTGCTATTGGTTTGATACTGTGCACGGCGCCAGGCCTCCTGTCACTAGTTTATGGTTCTGTCCTGAAGGTACGTACTCGGTCTTGTACTAGTGCAGACACGGCCATCATGTCAGAAACATGAACAGATCTCATTGTCACTTTAAAAAAAAAAACCAAACAAGCGCCAGAACCTCCTTGGGCTTCTCCCGCTTCTATTTTATAGAGCTCCCCCCACTGCTGGAGGACCGCCGTGAGTGGGACAGGTGACCCTCCTGGCCCCAAGTCCTAGAGAGGTAAGGTGAGGGTGTCCTGTAGTGCAGAGTGGCTCCGGACCGAAGCTCGCACTGCCTGAGGTGAAAACAGACTGCGCCCCCTGGTGTCCCCCTGACGTTATCTGCCGCTGTCAAGACCTTGTGCCGCTCTCCTCCATCTTCACCCTCGTCTCACATTTGTTTTATGGCTTCTTTATAGGCAAAGAAATATGCGATGGAGCAAAGTATCAAGAGCGTCCTAGTAAAACAAACCATCGCCCACCAGCACCAGCAGCTCACCAACCTCCAGGTACGTGGTGCGCCCTCCTCCTGCCGGCCGGCACGGCCTCCTCCGGGCTCGGGGCATCACAATCAGATGGTGTTACCTTTTGTCTTTTATTCCTTCCCCTTCTTTCTGTGGCTTTAAATGTTTTTATCGTGATGTGGATTATTTTGGAGAGTGACGTATCAGTCAGAGAGGTCTCGTACACCCCCCCCCCAGGCCACGGCCACCTATAGACTATGCTATATGGATTAATGTGAAGAGTGACGTATTAGAGAGGTCTCATACCCCCCAACCCCCACCCCAGACCACGGCTACCTATAGACTATTCTATATGGATTATCTTAGAGGGTGACGTATTAGTCAGAGAGGTCTCATACCCCCACCCCAGGTCATGGCCGCCTATAGACTATTCTATATGGATTATTATAGAGGGTGACGTATCAGTCAGAGAGGTCTCGTACGCCCCTCCCCCAGCCTGCTTGGTGAATTTCTCGGCCACCTATAGACTATTCTTTATAGCTTGTTTTCCTCCTATGGCTTTATGCCTCCCCCCGGCCATTTCCTAGTAGCCTGTGACCCCTAGTGGAGGAGAACACAGCAGGACCCCCCGCCCCTCCCCAGCCATTATTTCTACAGGTTCTCTGTTACTTGTGTCTACTTGAATCTAGAGCAGAGAACATTGCACACAGACGCGGCAGCGGACTGAACTCTGTCTTTACTGTCTTTCAGATGGCAGCAGTGACAATGAGCTTTGGAGATCCACTCTCACCTTTACAATCGGTCAATAGAAATATTCACTTCTTCTGGGGCACCTTTCCTGTGTTGTGGGAGGAGGGGGGTGGGGTGTGGATCACTTCGTGTGGAGGGAGGGGGGACATCTAGTCATAAAATGTGTAGAAGTGTGCACCTGGAGGTTGAAGGTAAGGGGTTAACATGTCACGGTGTGACGACACTGCAGACATAGGAGAGAAGAGGCTGCCGGCAGCGGGCGACCGCTCATCATCCTGGAAAGTCTCCATTACACGCCATTAGTGTCCGGCTCTTCAGGGAGCCATCATTCATTTACACTTGTACAGGCCGTATACATCATCCATAGGACAAGGGGGCCACAGTGTCTATACAGGCCGTATACATCATCCATAGGTCCATAGGACAAGGGGGCCACAGTGTCTATACAGGCCGTATACATCATCCATAGGACAAGGGGGCCACAGTGTCTATACAGGCCGTATACATCATCCATAGGACAAGGGGGCCACAGTGTCTATACAGGCCGTATACATCATCCATAGGACAAGGGAGGCTAGTGCTGTGTGTACAGGTTGTATATATCATTCATTGGACAAGGGAGGCTAGTACATAGCCTGCACAGACCACTATATACATCATCCATAGGACAAGGGGGCCGCAGTGTCTATACAGGCCATATACATCAGCCATAGGACAAGGGGGGGCCACAGTGTCTATACAGGCCATTATATATATCCATAGGTCAGGTGGAGGCAGGACGACTGTACACGCTGCTATACATCATCCATAGGATCCTGTGGGGACTTATGGCGGCTAGCTTTATGTAGTATAGATACATAACCTCCCCTCACCCGTCCTATACTCCAGGAGTCGTCAGGCCATGGTGTGTATACCTGTCCCGGTGCTGATCCGTTCTCCGTGTGTACAACGCCCAGGGGATGTGCGTACCACAATCTCATCCCCATGTGTATATATAATCTATACAGCCAGTATTTTGGTGGGCGCAGAGGTGTAACACTCGCCCGGTCCCCACCACTATCTCTATCCTGACCTCCAGTGAGCACATGTGTGGTCAGGCCAGAATACATAGAAATCCATGTACAGACCTGTGTGTGCACCTGAGCCCACCGCCTATGGCTCAATCGATGGGGTCTTATCTACACCACCCTATGAGGGATGGAGGCCCCTGTGCGCTCCATGTGACCGGCCTGGTGTATGCTCACCTACCTCTCCATTTACCTCTGAGACTCATCGGGACCGCAGTCCTGGAATTCCTATATGAGACCCTTTGGGGGTCCCAGCAGTCGAACCTAACCCCCCCCTACTTCCCCCATCCTCAGATATTTGCCCTCCCTGCACCCTGTGGAGGGGTAAATGTTGTTATTGGAGTTTTATGACTCCAGGCTCCCTCCCCCCCCATAAATTCTCATCAATCTACAGGGTTCTGACGCCCCCGGACCCTGTCCTGATCAGCTGATCTGACTGCCCCCTGCTCGTGTAGTAGGGGCAGTACCCCAGTGGTGCCCCCTCTGTACAGTAGCTGGGGCTGCAGCGCTCTGAGATCATTTCTTGAATAATTTGGAGACAGTGGGATCAGCTGATCGGTGCGGGATCCCGGGTGTCTGACCCCCCACCTATCAGATGCTGATGGTCTATCCTGTGCGGTTAGGTCACCAGCATAAATAAAAACATTCCTAGGGGCTGGAAACCCCTTTAATGAGAGTCCCCCTGTATAGTGGCCCCCACGTATCTCTGCATACGGGGGCCTCGAGTTTTGGGGCTTGGTCTTGTCAGTCTCTGGAGATCACGCTGCTGCTGTCGCCGCCACCCTGACGGGCTTCATACTGACTGGACCTGTGACCTACTGGGGGCTCTCTAGGGGGTTTTGCTCAGATCCTCTTCTACATCTTCTATATTTTCTGTGCTGCGCGGCTGTATATAGTGAATGCCGTCCCGCATAGATCTCCGCAGTCCCGTATATATACCCGTATATATATCTCCGCAGTCCCGTATATATATCTCCGCAGTCAGTGATGTGTGTGCTAGACAGCAGCACGGAACATTTAGGCTCCTTGTGCATGTTGCATGTCAGTAAAGGGATGGTTGACGCTGGATATTGTGCAGTGGGTACCTGGGTACTGCGGGGGCATGGAGTGACCTTTCCCCTCATCAGTGGGCGCCTGACGTGTGAGTGCCGCTTCTCCTCATCCTCCCTGTCCTTTCTGTCTTTGTTTAACCTGACTAATTTCTGTATAGAATGGGCTGGTATGAGGATGGCGGCCATTATCTGAGCATACCAGAGCACAACCATGAGCGAGTCCCTGCACACGACCGTGAGCGAGTCCCTGCACACGACCGTGAGCGAGTCCCTGCACACGACCGTGAGCGAGTCCCTGCACACGACCGTGAGCGAGTCCCTGCACACCACCCTCCTGATATAGATGGGAGGGGTCTCTGGATTAGCACGGGGTTTTCCTGCTCCCTTGTTTTGGAGATCTGAACCCCTCTTTGACGCGTGGGGCCGTATATTTACACACACGCTCCTATCACTTAGGTCTTGGTCTCAGAACGTCTCCTGTGGATTTTATGTGCGGGTTGTCCTTGGTGCCAGGGTTTGGGCCTCCTCCGGCCAGACTACCCAGAAAGCCGTCTACATATCTCACCCACACCGCTGGCTCCCCCTGCTGGCCAGTATCTGTATATCAGGACGCCACCACTTCATCATGTCCTAGTAGTCGTATAGATGGGTTTCATGTACTCAGTCGCTCCTGTTGTGTAACATAACTGACCTCTATGATTATTGGGCTCGTCTGTTCCTCCCATTCCATCTGTTCCGTGTGCATGGCGTGTCTGCAGACTGTGTGTGGCCTCGTGTTACCCTGTGAGGCGCTCCGAGCGTCCATGATGTCCTCGCAGTATTTCTGTATATTATACTAACCCTGTATTAGGCTCTTCTTTATCTGCTGCATAGTCTTCCATTATATCCTATTAGTCCGGGGGGAGGGGGAGTCACTCTAGGTAGGTTGTAGTAGCCTTGTGTGGCCAGCGGAGGAGGCTCTTCCTGGTCCTGTCATTGATCACATGTCCCTAACCAGTTTCCTCCTCCTGCAGGTCGGGAAGGGCTCTCTGCGGCCTCTGGCTGCCTATGCTGGGCGGTGGTGAGATAACCGGGGTTCATTGTCCTGTGGATGGGGGAGGTGGTCGGGCTCCAGACACATGACATTTGTGTTTGACGCATCCTTCCACTTTGACGCTGTTTTTCATCGCTGGGTTTTCTCTCCTAGATTGCTGCTCAGAGGCAACGCGCCCTCGCCATAATGTGCCGCGTCTACGTGGGCTCCATCTACTATGAGCTGGGAGAAGACACCATACGGCAGGCCTTTGCACCATTTGGACCAATTAAAAGTATAGACATGTCCTGGGACTCTGTGACCATGAAGCACAAGGTAAAGAAATCCCCTGGGAAGGGGCCCAAAAACGGTGGCTGCAGGGTGAGCGCTCTGCTGGCCGCTATGCCTCCCCTCCCCCGTATGTGTGTATGCTTGTGTGATCGGACCCCTCTGTACCCCCAGATGTTTCTTCCACCCCTTCTTCAGGTGTCTCTGCCCCCCTTCCTTCTTTTTTAGGTGCCTCTACTCCCCCAGTCCTCTTCTTTTTTCAGGTGCTTCTGTGTAGTGTCCCCATCATAGGACAATAGGTCATATAACTAACATGGGGAAAGGCAGTCAGTACTGAGCCTTGGTCTTCTCTTTCCTCCAGGGATTTGCCTTTGTGGAATACGAGGTCCCAGAAGCCGCACAGCTCGCCCTGGAGCAGATGAACTCTGTCATGTTAGGAGGAAGGAACATCAAGGTGAGCGGCCGGCGGAGATCCCTGCACAGTCTCGTCTTATATCTGCCTGTGACTAATCAGATATCCGTATATATTTAGGGTGTAGATCTGAGGTTGGCGTCTGGCGGGGATATTACAGGGGTTGTCCAGCCTGTATATTGATGGCCTAGTATAACTTTGGTGGGGTCTGACTCCCAGTCCCCCCACCGATGAGCTATTCAGAATCAGACAGCTCTGTACACTGTTTAGTGACCGTACAGCTCTGTTATAGCTCAGCACCCATTCACTACATTATACAGAGCCCTCATCTTCCAGCTCTGTA